>NW_020173198.1:5050042-5083118 GCF_003031525.2 Neophocaena asiaeorientalis asiaeorientalis
CTGGAGGGATTTTATCATAAATGGGTGTTGAATTTTGTCAAAAGTTTTTTCTGCATCTATTGAGATGATCATATGGTTTTTATTCTTCAATTTGTTAATGTGGTGTATCACATTGATTGATTTGCTTATATTGAAGAATCGTTGAATTCCCGGAATAAACCCCACTTGATCATGGTGTATGATCCTTTTAATGTGCTGTTGGATTCTGTTTGCTAGTATTTTGTTGAGGATTTTTGTAACTATGTTCATCAGTGATATTTGTCTGTAGTTTTCTTTTTTTGTGACATCTTTGGTTTTGGTATCAGGGTGATGGTGGCCTTGTAGAATGAGTTTGGGAGTGTTCCTCCCTCTGCTATATTTTGGAAGAGTTTGAGAAGGATAGGTGTTAGCTCTTCTCTAAATGTTTGAGAGAATTCGCCTGTGAAGCCATCTGGTCCTGGGCTTTTGTTTGTTGGAAGATGCAGTGTCAGTTGTTACTTCTCCTTTTTCATTTCTAATTCTATTGATTTGATGAGTCTGGCTAATGGTTTATCAATTTTATCTTCTCAAATAACCAGCTTTTAGTTTTACTGATCTTTACTATCATTTCCTTCAATTCATTTTCATTTATTTCTGATATAATCTTTATGATTTCTTTCCTTCTGCTTACTTTGGGGGTCTTCTGTTCTTCTTTTTCTAATTGTAGTAGGTGGAAGGTTAGGTTGTTTATTTGAGATGCTTCTTGTTTCTTGAGGTAGGATTGTATTGCTATAAACTTCCCTCTTAGAACTGCTTTTGCTGCATCCCGTAGGTTTTGGGTCGTCATGTTTTCATTATCATTTGTTTCTAGGTACTTTTTGATCTCCTCTTTTAGTTCTTCAGTGATCTCTTGGTTATTTAGTAGTGTATTGTTTATCCTATTTTTTTTTCTCTTTATTAATTTTATTTATTCATTTATTTTGGCTGTGTTGGGTCTTCACTGCTGCATGTGGGCTTTCTCTAGTTGCGGCGAGCGGGGACTACCCTTTCTTGTGGTGCATGGGCTTCTCATTGAGGTGGCTTCCCTTGTTGTGGAGCACGGGCTCTAGGAGCATGGGCTTCAATAGTTGCAGCACATGGGCTCAGGAGTTGTGGCTCGTGGGCTCTAGAGCACAGGCTCAGTAGCTGTGGTGCATGGGCTTAGTTGCTCCGCGGCATGTGGGATCTTCCTGGACCAGGGCTCGAACTCATGTCCCCTGCATTGGCAGGCAGATTCTTAACCACTGTGCCACCAGGGAAGCCCTGTTTGCTCTTTAGCTCTTCTAGGTCCTCATTAAATGTTTCTTGTATTTTCTCTATTTCCAAGATTTTGGGTCAACTTTACTATCATTACTCTGTATTCTTTTTCAGGTAGACTGCCTATTTCCTCTTCATTTGTTTGGTCTGGTGGGTTTTTACCTTGCTCCTTCATCTGCTGTGTATTTCTCTGTCTTCTCATTTTGCTTAACTTACTGTGTTTGGGGTCTGCTTTTTGCAGGCTGCAGGTTTGTAGTTCCTGTTGTTTATGGTGTCTGCTCCCAGTGGGTAAGGTTGGTTCAGTGGATTGTGTAGGCTTCCTGGTGGAGGGGACTGGTGCCTGTGTTCTGGTGGATGAGGCTGGATCTTGTCTTTCTGGTGGGCAGGACCACATCCAGTGGTGTGTTTTGGGGTGTCTGTGGACTTATTATGATTTTAGGCAGCCTCTCTGCTAATGCATGGGGTTGTGTTCCTGTCTTGCTCGTTGTTTGGCATAGGGTGTCCAGCACTGTAGCTTCCTGTTCATTGAGTGGAGCTGGGTCTTAGCACTGAGATGGAGATCTCTGGGAGAGCTTTTGCTGTTTGATATTATGTGGGACTGGGAGGTCTCTGGTGGACCAATGTCCTGAACTTGGCTCTCCCACCTCAGAGGCTCAGGCTTGACACCTGGCTAATTCACCAAGACCCTGTCAGCCACACGGCTGAACCACCCTTCTAATGTATCTGAAACTCACTTTGACTTTACTTGTCTAGTTTTCCACAATTTCTCCCAGAGCCCAGTGGCTGTAATTAAGGATCTTGAGCACAGGTTCCAACAGAGCAGAGGGGTAGTGTACTGGAGCTGAAGGACCTAAAAATTCTTAAAGAGATCTCTGTACTCTATAGAATATTAACTGAAACCCCTTGCTTAGTGTAAAAGAACCCTTCTTCAAGAGCTCTTACTACATAACCTACCCTATTTCTTAGAATTCCTATTTTGTGTTCCAGTGACACTGAGTTATTGCTACTTTCTCATGTTTTCCAAAGCCTCTCTGACTTAAACATGTTATTTCTTCTGGGTGGAACATCTCTCCTATTATGTCTACTTAACATAAACTACTTCAAAGCCCAGCTCAAATGCTTCCTACTTTAATAAACCTTCGCTGAGGCTCTCTGGACCTCATACTAATATAGATGGGATTCATGTATCAAAACTAACCTAGACTTCACTGATTGTTTTCCCCTCCTATTCAGGTGGAAACTCAGCCCCCCTAGAAAGGACCCCTTGAGCATTTAGGGCTGGAATCTTACATGTTCTCATGAGATAATTCATTTTATCCAGTCACTGCTGCCATGTAAGGTCCATAAGAGTGGGGACTTGTCTGTGATGTTCAGAGTTGTATTTCTAGTACCTAGAGTGGTGCCCAGGAGTATCAAACATTGAATTAATATTTGTTGAATGATGAAGAATGAATGTTGTCTTTCTTCCAAGCAGTCCCACCAGGTGTGTCAAGGAGCATCATTGTTCTCCCAGGTACCTGCTTGTGACCATCTTGACTACCAGCAAGAAATTGATTCTCTTAGACATCTGCTTACTTTCTTGGATCTGCTGGGTTTTGCTTTATCTTACAGATGCAAGCAACATTCTTTCATAATGCTTTTGTTTTCCCACCAGATCCACCAGGCACCTTCATTGTTTTGTTGAGGATAAAGTAGGTACATCTATCTCTTACTATGTCCCTCAACATTTACTGCTAAAGTAATCAGTTATTGTTTCCCTTTTTCTCTGAATTGAACAAGGATAATGGCACCTGCTTTGCCTTGAGGGCAAATCTCCTTTACTCTCAGTCCGTTAATTTTGATGAAGAAATGCTGCATTGAGCATTTTTATATTTAAATTTTTTTATACCCACTGACCAAATTTAGGGTAATTTTAACACTAAAATAAATATAGTAAGGGATTATAACCCTCTGAATAAAATAGGAAACTATACATCTGCATAGACACAAATGTATATCATTCATTCATTCATTAAACATTAGGTGAGGAATAGGCGCTTCCTCATCCACTTCCAACCAAGGTGGAGCAACCAAAACTCTATTTACCCTCCCTTCTGAAAAAGCTACAAATACAAACAAAATTTATGAAACAACGGTTTTTAAGATATTGAACATCAAGGAGTGAAAGAGAATGATCCCTGAGAGAGGGGAAACAAATGAGGCGAGCCCTATGATTGCCCTAGATTACTGTTTGAGGATAGTTTCCAGGCAATGGTACAGTGGTACAGGGAGGGGGAACCTAAGCAGAGGTTAGGTTGAATTGAGACAATGTAGCTGAGAGTCTGGAGCAGTCAAGGTGGCTAGATTAACAGGTCAGAGGCCCAGAAAGCAGAGAACCACACACATGGAGGGCTCTGGAGATCTGCAGAGGGTCATGTTTGGGTCTTTAGCTGAGAACTGAATAGTGCCTTCATGTCATGAAATAATTCAAGATTAGGAAATATTGGAAGGATTAGAGGAATAGAGTCAGATAACAACAGGCTTCTTGTTAGAAACAATGCAAGCAAGAAGACATGGAACAACATATTTCAATCATTAAAAGAAAAAACTATTGGTCAATCTAGAATCCTATTACCTTCAAAAATACTTTTAAAATTAAAGATGAAATAAAGACAGACTTTTCAAGCTTAGAAAATCTGAAATAACTGTCACCAGCAGATCTGTACTACAAAAAAAAAAAAAAGTGGTAAAATGAAGTCTTCAGACAGAAGGAAAATGAGCGAGATAGAAATCCAGATTATATAAATGAATAAAGCGCACTGCAAATGGTACCTACATAGGTAAATCATAGATAACTATGAAAAATATTTTTCTTATTATTTAAATATCATTAAAAGATAATTGTTTAAAACAAAAATGAGAAAAACATATTGTGGGGTTGACAACATATGCTGAAATAAAATGTAAGACAAAGTAACACAAAATCTGGGAGGGGAGAAATGGATGTATTGTTGTAATGTTTGTTTACTAAGGTGTATACTATTGCTTAAAGGTAGACTATGATAAGTTAAGACTGTAAATGTAAACCCTGCAGCAACTGCTAAAATAATACAATAAATAGTTATGGCTAATAAGCCAACAGAGGAGTAAAAAGGTGTAAAGTAAGGGTTCAACTTTATTCTTTTGCAGGTGGATATCCAGTTTTCCCATCAGGTGTGTCATTTGTTAAAAGACTGTCCTCCAACTGCCATTTGTTAAAAGACTGTCCTCCAACCATTAAAAGTTCTTGGCATCCTACATAGTAAAATGAAGTCATAAAAATTACAGAACTAAAAGTATACAGGAAAAAAAAAAAAGGAAAATGGAAAGAAAGAACGAACAGGACAAACAGAAAACAAAGAGCCAAAATGTAAAATTTAAATCTACCAGGTCACATCAGATATAAGTTGTCTAAGCATCTCAATTAAAGGCAGAAATAGAACGGATAAAAATGAAGGATCCAACTGTATGCTGCATACAAGAAACCCCTTTAAATACTAAGACACAAACAAGTTAAATGCAAAAGGATGGAAAAAATAAACTAGGCTAACACCAATCCAAAGAAAGCTGAAGTGGTTATATTAATACCAGACAAAGTAGATTTTAAAGCAATGACTATTACCAGGGAAAAAGATGATTCTTTTGTAATGATAATGGGTCACTTCGTCAATCCTAAGTGTATGCAGCTGCTAGGAGGGCTTCAAAACCGCAAAAGTTGACATAACTGAAAGGAGGAAAAGACAAATCCACAACTGTAGCCAAAGATTTCAACACCTCTCGCTCAATAATTGATAGAACAAGTAGACAGAAAATCAGTAAGAACATAGAACACATGAACGATATTATCAACCACTTGACTTAATTCACATATACAGATTACTCCACACAATAACAGCAGAATACACATCCTTTTCAATTGCATGCAGAATGCTTATGAAGATAAACAATATCCCTAGCCATAAAAAGTCTCAATAAATTAAAGAGAATTCCAATCATACACGGCATATTATCATACTCAACAGAATAAAATTAGAAATTGATAACAGAAAAAGATCTGAGAAATCCCCAAATATTTTGAAACAAAATAACACACTTCTAAATAACCCAAGGGTCAAAGGAGAGATCAAAAAGGAAGTTATAAAGTATGAAAAATGAAAATATACCAAAATTGGTAGAATGTACCTAATGCAGTACTTAGAGGGACATTTATAGCACACTAAATATCTATATTAGAAACTAAGGTCTCAAATCAATGACCTCAGTTTCTACCTTAAGACATTAGAAAAAGAAAAGCAAACGAAACCCAAAATAATAAGAAAGGAAATAATAAAGGTCAGGATGGTAATAAGTGAAAGAGAAAAAAAAAGAGAGACAGAGAGAGACAGAGAGAGAGAGAGAGAGAAATATCAATGAAGCAAAAAACTAGTTCTTTGATAAACTAGTTTTATCAATAAAATTCATAAATGTTTAGCCATGAAAAAAGATAGAAAACACAAAGCAGTAATACCAGAAATGAGTGAGGTGATAACACTACAAATTCAATAGACATTAAAATGATAATAAGGGAATATTGTGAACCAGCTTATGCCAAAAATTCAGCAACTTACATAAAATGGTCAAATTCCTTGAAAGACAAACTAAAAAACTCACTCAAGAAGAAAGAGATGACCTGCATGGTCCTTTATCTATTTAAAAATTTAACTTTATATTTAAAAACTGTCCCATGAAGAAAACTCCAGGTTAAGGTTCTTCATTTATTCTAGCAAATATTTAAGAAATAAATAATGTAAAAATCTACCAAACTCTTTCATAAAATAAAAGAGGAGGAACTATTTCCCAGTTCCTTCTAGGAAGTCAAAATTACTCCAGTAACAAAGGCTAAGATATTACAAGAAAAGAAAACTACAGACCAACATCTCTAATGAACACAAATGCATGAATTTAAAATTTTTTTGCAAAACAAACCCAACCATATATAAAAAGACATATAAGTATTCCACAACCAAGTGGTGTTTATCCCAGAAATGAAATCAATGTAATTCATCATATTATAAAACTATAAAAGAAAAACCACATAGTCATCTCAATAGATGCAGAGAAAACTTTGGACAAAATACAATATTTATTCCTTATTTAAACAAAAAAAACCTCATAGCAAACTAGGAATAGAAGGGAATTTCCTCAACATGATAAAGGGTATCTATAAAAATTCTACAACTAACATTGTACTTAATGATGGAATACTGAATATTTTTCCTCTAATATCAGGAATAAGACAAAGATGCCTGCTCGAACGTCTTGTATTCAACATTGTTCTGGAAGTTCCAGTCAACGCAAAAAAGCGGAAATGAAGAAGTACAACTGTCTTTATTCACTTTCTACGCAGAGTGTTCAATGGAATCTACAAAAATGCTACTAGAATTAATAAGTAGGTTTAGTAAGGCTGTAGGATACAAAAGCAACATACAAAAATCACTTATATTTCTATACAATAGCAATGATCGGTAGGAATTTGGAATTAAAGATCACAACCACTTTCAATGGCATCAAAAATATGCAATGCTTAGGGATAAATCTGACAGAACATGTGCAAAACCTATACCCTGATAACTACAAAATATCACTGAGAGAAATTAAAGTGTACCTAAATAAACAGAGGTATATGGTGTTTATGAATCGGAAGACTCAGTATTATTAGGATGTCAGTTCTTCCAATTTGATGTATAGATTTAATGTAATGATAATCAAAATCCCATCAGGTTTTTTTTGGGGGGGGGTGGTTTGGTAAAAATTGACAAGTTGATTCTAAATCTCATCTAGAACTGTAGAGGACATATAATAGCAAAAATAACCTTGAAAAAGACCAAACAACTGGTGGAGGTAGACAACCCAACTTCAAGACTTACTAGAAAGCAGCAGTTATCAAGACAGACAAATGGATCAATGTAACAGAACAGAGAGTCCAGAAATAAACCTATACACATATGGTCAATCTATTTTCAGCAAAGGGTGCAAAGACAATTCAGTGGAGTGAAGATAATCTTTTCAATAAATTTTGCTGGATATTTATGTGCAAAAATAGTACTTCAACCCTTACCTCACATCATGTACAAAAATTAACTCAAAATAGATAATATACCTAAATATGAAAACAAAAACTAAAAAACTTTGAAAAAAAAACTCAACTACTTTTGGAAGTAAATATAGGAGAAATCTTTGTGACCTTGGGTTAGGCAATGATTTCATAGTCACCAAAAACACAGTCCATAAGGTATCAGAATTAAACATTTCCACCCTTTAAAAGATGCTGTTCAGAGAATGAAAAGCCACAGACTGGGAGAAAACATTTGCAAATCACATAAAGAATTTATATCCAGAATACAAAAAGGAGTCACAAAACTCAATAATAAGAAAGCAACCTATTTTTTTTAAATGGGCCAAAGATTTGAACAGACCTTCAGTAAATAAGATACATACATGCTCGAAAGCTTTAGTAATTAGAGAAATGCAAATTAAAACCACAATAAGATACCACTACTCACCTATAAAAAATGTCCAAAATTAAAAAGACTCATTATACTATTGTTGGTAAGGATGTGAAGCAACTGTAGTTCTCATACACTGCTGGTGGGAATGTAAAATTACTCGATTATTTTGGAAAACCATTTTGATAGTTTTTTTGAAAAAGATAAGCACACACCTACCTTTTAACCTTGTGATTACATTCCCAGATTCTTACCCAAGTGATATGAGTGCATTTGTCCATACAAAGACTTGTGCATGAATGTTCGTAGAAGCTTCATTTGTAACACTTCAAAACTAGAAACAACCCAATTGTCCATCAACAGAAGAATGGATAAACAAACTGGTATAAATCTATATGGTGGAATATTCTTCAGCACTTACAAGGAATGAGCTATTGATATATACAACATGGATGAACTCAGACCAAAATTAGTGCAAATCGTATGGTTCAGTTTATATAAAATTCTAGAAAGTGCAACTTATTTTATAGTCATAGAAAGTAGATCAGTGCTTGCCAGGGGATGGGGAAGATTCAGGGAAAGACGAGAGGGAAAGATTACAAAAAGGCAAGAGAAAACTTTTGGGGGTGATGGATATGTTTACTATTTTGATTGTGGTGATGGTTTCACAGCTGTATACATATGTCAAAACTTATCAAATTATACACTTTAAATATGTGAGTCAATAAAGCTGTTCCCCCTCCCAAAAAAAGTTTGGCAAGGGACAGGATATTTACATAATCTCAAAACACCTCCCACAAAATACTCAAAAATGTAAAAGGAAAACGAGTAACTTTACATTGGAGAAGCCTGACAGACACCCCCTTAGTCGAATGATCAAAATGAACATCATCAAGAGACGGACACTTCTAAATCTAGCACCACCTGGTAGGATGCAATGAGAAGAACACAGCATCATTTTGTGCCGTTCCTGTCAAAGATTCACTACTTGAACCTGATCATGAGGAAACCTCAGACCAACTAAATTGTGGGGCATTCTTCAAAATAACTGGCTTGTAATTTTTTTAAGTGTTAAGGTTATGAAATCAGGGAAAGACTGGCTGAAGGAGTTTAAAGAGATATGGCAAACAAAAACAATGCTTGATTCTGAACTGGATCCCTTCCCTACAAAGACATCATTCCGATAATTATGGACCTGAAAAGGGTTTGAGGATTAGATGATATCAATGTTAATTTCTGGATTTCAATCATTGTATTAAGGTTATGCAAGAGAGTTTCTTAGCTCGTAGGAAATATACACTAATTTATCCCAGGGTGATGTGGCATGGATTTGGGTCTATTTTCAGGTTGTGTCAGCAATTTACTCTCAAATGGTTCAGGGAGAAAAAAGTTCTTTTTCTGTACTTCCAACTTTTCTGTTAATTTGTGATTGTTAAAAAAAAAGTTCTTCTATTTACAACTTTGTTAATGTGCGTGAGATATCTGTGGAACAGATTCATAGAAGTGGACTAAGTGGGTCAAAGGTTATGAACATCTTTAAATGCGATAAGTATCACCAAATTGCCTTTCAAAGAGATTGTGCCGATTTATAACCTGGCCAACAGTTTATGAAAACATTTATTTCCTCTCACTCCTTTTGGACACTATTAAACACTTTTATCTTTGCCAATCTGTTATCTCATTTTAATTTATATTTCTTTAGTCACTAGCAAGGTTGAGAAATTTTTATGTGTTTAAAAGCAATTTGGACTTCTTTTTTGTGAACTACATCTTCATATCCTTTGTCCAATTTTAAAGCTATTCATATTTTCCTTTTTATTTATGAGCTCTTTGTATATTAAAGAAATTGTTTTTTTGTAGTCTGAATTGTAAACACTTTTTTTCTAGCATGTTATCTATCTTTTAACTTAGTCTATGCTGTTTTTATACTATGCAGCTATTTTAATTTTTATGTTGCCGTTTATTCCTGTTCAGCTTCTGAGTTTTGTGGCTTGCTTAGAAAGATTTTCTTCAGTTCAAAATTATATGTGTGTGTACACATGTTCATGTTTTCTTATTTTTTGTGTCACTTATTTACATTTAAATTGTTTATTCATCTGGAATTTATTTGGTGTAAGAAATCAGATAAGCACCCAGCTTTAAGTTATATTTTCTCAAATGGCTAGCCAATTACCCCAGTACTGATTACTCCATTGTATGATTTTATTTCTTTTCTCCCTGATTTGAAATACAGCTTTACCGTATACTAGCTTCTCAAATGTACTTAGGTCTATTTCTGAATTCTAACCTGTTTCGTTAATCTGCCTTTATTTTCATGTACCAGTACCAAACTTTTTTCATAAAAGCAGCTTTATAATATGCTTCAATGCATACTAGGGTTAATCCTTCTTTATTAGTTTTCTTCTTCAGAATTTTCCTGGCTAGCCTCACTTGTTTATTTTTCCATTTGAACTTTAGACTCAGTGAGTCTACTTCCAAAAAATCCTCATAATGTATTTTTATTGATATAAAGTTAAAAACAAAGGTTAATTTAGGGAGAATATGCATCTTTACACCATTAAATCTTCTTATAGATGAACAGGGTATGTATTTTCATTTGCTTCTTCTTTCATTTTCCTTCATTTTTGTTTTGCCAACATTGTAAAAGTGGGTGTTGGTGCTCTTTTAAGTACAATATTTTTCTTCCTTTTTTTAAATAGCTTTTTTACTGAAACATAAAAATGCTGTTGATTTTGGATATTTGTTTTGCAGCCAACTACTTTTCAGAATTAATTCATTGTGTGTAAGAGATTTTCTTAACTTTTTTAAAGAGATTTTTCAATAGTACTCTTGGATTGTTTAGATATGTAATTATATTAGCTGCGAATAATCATTATATTGTCTCCACTTTGGAATTCTTAAACTTCTTACCTTTAAATCGTGGTACATCTAGAACAATGTTTAAAAATAGCTGTTTTTTAAAAAAAAAGCTGAATGATACTCAATACTCTGTAATGAACTATATGGGAAAAGAATCTAAAAAAGAGTGGATATATGTATATGTATAACTGATTCACTTTACTGTATGCCAGAAACTAACACAACAACGTAAATCAACTATACTCCAGTAAAAAATTTATTAAAAAGTTTACTGAGATGCTTTTATGATTGATAAAACAAAAATTTCAATTAGTGAAAAAAAAAAAGCTGAATGAACTACAAAAGTGAACACACACATGTAACTCCACACATCCCCCTCCCAGTTTCCACCCTGACACGCCTCCCTCCAGGAAACACCACCCTTGTTACAGCAAACAGGTTGCGGTGCATTATGGTTTTGAGATGCTCCTGGATTCTGGTTTGCTTATCAACGATATGCTGGCTTTGCGGAAAAAGTTGACTTTCTTTGTATAGTAGGTTGAAAATTACTAAATTGCCAATATTCAACTGTTTTGGAACTACAGAAACAACAATTGCATTGGAGAAGATTTAAACAAATTAAAGGACATCCAGAATGCTTAATATCGTTAAGATGGCAGCACTCCTCAAATTGATTGAGAGATTTAACACAATCTGCATTGGAATACTAGCTGGATTCTTTATAGAAATTGCCAAGCCAGTCCTAAAATTTATATGGAAGTATAAGGGACCCAGAATAGGCAGAGCCATCTAAAAAAAAAGAACAAATTTGGAGGACTCATATTTCTTTTTTTTTTTTTTTTTTTTTTTTTTTTTTTTTTATGTCCCCTGCATCGGCAGGCGGACTCCCAACCACTGCGCCACCAGGGAAGCCCGAGGACTCATATTTCTTGACTTCAATATTTACTACAAAACATAGTAAATAAACAGTTTAATACTGACATAAAGATAGACATATAGATAAATGGAATAGAATTGAGAATCTGGAAATAAACCCTCACGTTTATGATCAATTGATTTTCAACAAGGCTATTAAAACAATTCAATGAGAGAAAGAGTAGTTTTTCAACAAATGGTGCTGGGACAACAGGATAGTCAAATGCAAAAGAATGAAGTTTGACTCCTAATTTATGCACATAAAAACATTAACTCAAGATGGATCAAAGCCCTAAATGTAAGAACTAAAACTGTAAAACTCTTAGAAGGGGCTTCCCTGGTGGCGCAGTGGTTGAGAGTCCGCCTGCCGATGCAGGGGACACGGGTTCGTGCCCCGGTCTGGGAAGATCCCACATGCCGTGGAGCGGCTGGGCCCGTGAGCTATGGCCGCTGGGCCTGCGCATCCGGAGCCTGTGCTCTGCAACGGGAGAGGCCACAACAGTGAGAGGCCCGCGTACCGCAAAAAACAAAACAAAACAAAACAAAGAAACCAACCCAGTCAAAAAATGGGCAGAAGACCTAAATAGACATTTCTCCAAGGCTGACCAACAGTTAAATGAAAAGATGCTCAACATTGCTAATTACTAGAGAACTGCAAATCAAAACTACCATGAGGTATCACCTCATACCAGTCAGAATGGCCATAAACAAAAAGTCTACAAATAATAAATGCTGGAGAGGGTGTGGAGAAAAGGGAACCCTCCTACACTGTTGGTGGGAATGTAAATTGGTGCAGCCGCTACAGAGAACAGTGTGGAGGTTCCCTGAAAAACTAAAAATAGAATTACCAGATGACCCAGCAATCCCACTACTGGGCATATAGCTAGAAAAGACAGAAACTCTAATTAGAGCGGATACATGCACCCCAATGCTCATGGCAGCCCTATTTACAATAGCCAAGACATGAAAGTAACCTAAGTATCCATTGACAGATGAATGGATAAAGAAGATGTTTCATATATATATATGAATATATATATATGTATATATATAAAAACACACACAATGGAATATTAGCCTACAAAAGAATGAAATAATGCCATTTGTAGCAAAGGGATGGACCTAGAGATTATCATACTAAGTGAAGTAAGTCAGAGAAAGACAAATATCATATGATATCACTTATATGTGGAATCTAAAAATAATGATACAAATGAAGTCATTTACAAAACAGAAACAGAGTCGCAGACATAGAAAATAATCTTATGGTTACTAAAGGGGAAGGGGAGGAGGGATAAATCAGAAGTTTGGGATTAACAGATACAAACTACTATATATAAAATAGAGAAACAACAAGGACCTACTGTAGAGCACAGGGAATTATATTTAATATCTTGTAATAACCGATAATGGAAAAGGATCTGAAAAAGAATATATAAGTACATGTGTGTGTATATGTATATGTATATATATATATAACTGATTCACTTTGCTGTACACCTTTAACACATTGTAAATCATCTATACTTCAATTTTTAAAAAAGGTACATAACAGAAATAAGAAATGTGCAAAGGATCTATATGACATTTCTCCAAGACAAATGGCCAATAAGCACATGAAAATATGTTCAACATCATTAGTTATGTCGGAAATGCAAAAAAACCAAAACGAGAAAAAACCTCAGTGAGATATCACTTCACACACACTAGGATGGCTATAATCAAAAAGATAATAACAGGTGTTGGCAAGGATGTGGAGAAACTGGCACTCTCATGCACTGCTGGTGAGAATGTACAATGGTGCAGCCACTTTGGAAAGCAGTCTATCAGTTCCTCAAAAAATTAAACATATAGTTACCATATATATTGACCCATCAACTCCACTTCTAAGTATACACCTAAGAGAAATAAAAACATGTGTCCGCCCAAAAACTTGCACACAGAAGTTTTTAACAGTTCTATTCATAATAGTGAAAACGTAGAAATAAATGTCTATCGACTGATGAATGCATAAAGAAATGTCGTATATCCATTCAATGGAATATGATTGGGCCATAGAAAGGAATGAAGTACTGATACCAGCTATGACATGAATGAATCCTGAACACATTACCCTAAGTGAAAGAAGTCATTTGGGAAAGATCACATATTATATGATTCCATTTACATGAAATGTCCAAAATAGGTAAATCCATAGAGTCACAAAATAGATTAGTGGTTGCCTAGGGCTGGGATGGAGAGTTGGGGGAATGGGGTGGGAGATAAAGGGTATTGAGGTTTCTCCTCGGGATGACTGAAATGTTCTAAAATTGGTTATGGCGATGGTTGCATAACTCTGTGAATATACTAAAACCCATTGAATTGTACACTTTAAATGTGTGAATGTAGAGTATGTGAATTATATCTCAAGAAAGCTGTTGCCAGAAACATGTCAATTTCACATGGTTCAACCCAATATCGTCCAGTAACTTAAATAGCACTGGCTTATATGGTATGGCTTGAAGATGTGATAGAGTTTATGTGTGAATCTGGGAAGAGAAGAGGGAGTAAAAAGACTACCTGCATGAGAAGATAGGAAAGGAGGCAACCAGTGGGGGCAGGGGGAGGTTTGTTTGCTTGTTGAGGATGGGAGAGACTTAGACTTCCCATATAGGAGGAGGAGAAAGAACCAGCAGAGTGGGAGATGTTGAAGAAATAGGAACAAGGTTGATGGATGACCTCCAGAGTCGGGGCGGAAGCAGTCACCTGGGAAGGAGTCCAGTCTCTCTCCCATAAGACCAGAAGGAAGGGGGAGAGGATGAGTTCAGATACTAATTAGTTGATGGTGCAGAGAATTTTTTTTCTTACTGGCCTCAATTTTCTCTGGAAAGAAGGCAAAATCGTTTGTAAAAATAAGAGAAAAGAGATCAAGGTCGTGGGTTTGAGGAGAGGGGAAAGTTAGAACTTAGTAAGGGGAGTGAGCGAGCAACCCAGGGGGGCTTGGGAGCCTGAAGACCCGGCTGCCAGCAGAGGAGTAGATTCTGAAGTGATGCTGAGACAAGACCCCTGCAGTTCTTTCCTGCAGCCTCGTTCAGGAGCCATCGCCTCCTGAGTCATTCCTGCTTCGGGCCAGACAACCCCAATTCTTTCAATATTACTCATACATTTTGGCTTTGAGCCTCTTACTCTCTGGATAGTCTCCTCTGAACTGGCTGCCTTTGGCAACCTTCCTCCCAGAACTGAGTGTTCTTTGCTGGTGAGCGCTGATCCAAGTCGACCTCCTTGGTTCTGAGCCCTATGCTTTCATTAATTCAACCTAAGATGACTAGATTCCCCTTGGCAGCCTCATGGCATTGGGTTAGTGACAAACAAATCCAAAGAGCAGACAGAAATCTGTCTGATAATACATCAGCCCCCCTTGTTAGGCACGGGAAAATGTGGGGTGGAAGGAGACCAGTGGTTTGTCAAAGAAGCTAGAAAGATATTTAACATGTTGGCGAATGTCTAAATGTGTGGGATCAGGGAACAGGGTGGAGACACATAGATGGGACATTCCCCAGGGGTGGGTAAGGCCAGCCAGACTGGCACATCACCATCACCTTGAACCTAATTACTGAGCATAGCCAATCAAGCACCTTTACCCTGGAGATCCTCAGCCCATTAGGGTTCAGGAGTATCACAAGAGAAAGGGGAGGGTGCCAGGGAACCCTAAGAAATATCTTTTGACCCCAGCTATTGGAGTTATACTGGAGTTACTGCTGGTCTAAGTCTCTGGGCAAAGAAGATGTGGCACATATATACAATGGAATATTACTCAGCCATAAAAAGAAATGAAATTGAGCTATTTGTAATGAGGTGGATAGACCTAGAGTCTGTCATACAGAGTGAAGCAAGTCAGAAAGAGAAAGACAAATACCGTATGCTAACACATATATATGGAATTTAAGAAAAAAAAAATGTCATGAAGAACCTAGGGGTAAGACAGGAATAAAGACGCAGACCTACTAGAGAATGGACTCGAGGATATGGGGAGGGGGAAGGGTAAGATGTGACAAATCGAGAGAGAGGCATGGACATATATACACTACCAACCGTAAGGTAGATAGCTAGTGGGAAGCAGCTGCGTAGCACAGGGAGATCAGCTCGGTGCTTTGTGACTGCCTGGAGGGGTGGGATAGGGAGGGTGGGAGGAGGGAGACGCAAGTAGGAATATATGTATATGTATAACTGATTCACTTTGTTATAAAGCAGAAACTAACACACCATTGTAAAGAAATTATACTCTAATAAAGATGTAAAAAAAAAAAAAAAAAAAAAAAACAGATGTAAAAAAAAAAAATGTCTCTGGGCACCAGGAGGCATAGGGTTCCTGATTCTAGAAGGGACAGTATAAAGTGTGGTTGAAGGAACGTAGCCTTTGGTGTCAGATGTAGACTTCAAGCCTGTCTCTGCTACTTATTTGCCATGTAACACTAGAATCTGACACACTGCTTAGCCTCTTGGAGCCTAAGCTTCCACATCTGTAAAATGGAAATTAATTAATATCTCTTCTCTTCAGGGCTAGCTGTTGAGGAGATGATGTCAGTGGCCGTCCAGTGCTACTTTCCTGTTCATTTTTGGGCCTTTGTTTTGGTTGTTCCCTCAGAAGCACATTTTACACAAGCCAGATTTGCCTGAATATCTCCTGGTCATCCTTTGCATCTCATCTGGCTCTCTTCTGTCTCCTGCAAGCCCTTCTTGATTAGGTGTCCCTCTCCTGCCCGCTTCGCTTACCCCCCTCCCAGGACTAACTGCACCACATCAGAACTCTTTACCTGTCCGTCTCCCTGCCAGGTCTGTGAAGGCAGAAGCAGGATCTTGCCACCATCGTACCCCCAGTTCAAGGCACACACTGGGCACTCAACAGATAAATGTTGATGAAATGAAGTTTTGAAGATGAAGTGAGATTATGCAGGTTTAGCTCATGCCTCCCAAAACACACTAGGAACACGGAAGAATACTTACCCACTTTGTACCCTCTCTGTAGGTGCTTTGGCTCCCTTAAAATTCTCCCCAAATCCTGTGGGGAGACTCCAGGGAAGAAAGCACAGACTCTGGAAACAGAATGCATGGGTTCCTATCCTGCCTCTGCCACTCACCAGCTCTATGATTGACCCTATCTGTGCCTCAGTTTCCTCACCCATGAAATGAGTCATAAGGTTGCCATGGAGATTAAATAAGCTACTATTGGCATAACGCTTGTAACAGTGCCTGGAATGTAATAAATACCATGAAAGTATTTAATAAACATCTGGAAAATGCCCCACACCAGTTCCTCTGGCTGTCCCTCCATGCTCCTTCTCTCCCACTTCAGCTGCCTGTGATGATCTCCCACTGTTTTTGCTAACAAAGATGGCGGGACATCTAATCCAATCTTGTGGAGTCTAGGCAACCTCTGTCTCGGTTAGGTTGCAATCAGCCACACTCCTGTGATTACTGAAACCGTGGCGTCTCCCACTTTAATGTGCCTCTGAATCAACTGAGGATCTTGTAGATTCTGATCTGGAAGCTGGGGCAGGCCTAAGATGATGCATTTCTAACAAGCTCCCAGCTGATGCTGATGTTGTAGGTCCACAGACCACATTCGACTTAACAAGGACCTAAACAATAAGGATTGGCTTTTCTCACAAATAAGTGAGAAACAGGCCTATAAGTTAATATTAGAAAGAGGATTAGAAAGAAAGACCCCGACATAGGTAGTTGCTACCACTGTTTTAAGCATTTTAATGTTGTCAGGGTCTGTGATTCTCTTGGCCACAAAATGGCTGCTTCAGCTCCAGCCATCAGGTCCAAGACCCAGGCAGAAAGAAGGGGGATGGGTCAACAGGAAGGCCAGTTCTGAGCATGCCTTTTTAATACAAAAGCAAAAGCTATCCCCCACACCTCTAACAAAGCTCTGCTTACATCTCATTGGCAAGAACGCTTTCCCATGGCTACCACTAGCTTCAAGGAAGGATGGGAAGGTGTTTGGGCACAGTCCTGCCTAAAACAAAATGGGAAAGAATGAGAGGAATGGATAAGAGATAAGCAACTGGCAATACCAGCCAGTCTGTGCATATGCCCAGACTCATGTACACACCACTTCTTGTCACTCTCAGAAAATTATGGGATTAGTAAAATAATTTTTCTCTGCCTCTATGGTTCAGGGATGGTGCATAATCTCGGAGCTGAACAAGCCTTTCAACCTTTAGCACGAAGCCTTTCCCAGGAAGCTTCTCAAACTGTCATACACACAAGGAGGGCAGTGAAATATTGAAATTCTGCCCACTCCTGCTATCAATTGTTTCCCTTCTTCTATTATTTTTATTTTTTAAATAACAACTTTATTGAGATATAATTCACATACTATAAAGTTCATCCTTTTAAAGTGTATAATTCGACGGTTTTCAGTATAGTGACAGACTTGTACAACCATCACCACTATCAGCTTTAGAACATTTTCATCACCCCCAAAAGAAACTTCATATCCACTAGCAGTCCCTGCTCACTTCCCTCCCCCCAGCCTCTGGCAACCACTAATCTATTTTTTGTTTCTATGGATTTACCTATTGTGGATATTTCACACAAATGGGATTATACAATATGTGATATTTTACTTAGCGTAATACCCTCTGTATTCATACATGTTGTCACAAATGGCAAGAGTTTTTTCATTTTTATGGCTGAGTAATATTCCATTATATATATATATTTATGTATATATATATGTATGTATGTGTATATATATATACACATATATATAATATCACAGCTTCTTTATCCATTCATCTGTTGCTGGACACTTAGGTTGCTTCCATATCTTGTCTATAGTAAATAGCGCTGCTACGAACATTGAGGTGCATATATCTTTTCAAATTAGTGTTTTCATTCCTTCCTTCAATTAAGCTGGTTTGCACTGGGCTTCGGTCACCGGCAGCTGAAAGCATGTGGCTAATACCGTCAGGCATTGTAACTTAGGATGGTTATAGGCATGGGCTCCAGCAGCAGACAAACTCGAGTTGAATTCCCCTCCTGTCACTTGCTAACTGCTTGGCCTCACTTCCAAAAGCTTCAGTTTCCTCAGCTTCAAGAGTGGAAAAAAGAAACACCCTCACGGTGGGATTCATTGAGAGGGCCCAGCACACAAGTGCAAGGAAACCACAGGGAATGCTGCTCGATATTCTGTAATAACCTAAATGGGCAAAGAATTTGAAAAGGAATAGATACATGTATATGTATAACTGAATCACTTTGCTGTACACCTGAAACTAATGCAACGTTGTTAATCAACTATGCTCCAATATAAAATAAAAATTTTAAATGAATGAATAAATAAACAAACAAATAAGCCAAATTAAAACCCTGGGAGCTTTATCAGCTCACTGGACCTGCTCAGCTGCCCGTGCTGGTGGGTGATGGTCGTGGGAGAGCTCTCGGGCCTTGCTCTTGGATCAGTGCATTTAGCACCATTGTCTGAGTCCATGTGTTGGGCTTTTAAAGATAAGTGTCTTGGCTTCTGTTGTGTGGAGCTTGGACAGAGGGTCCTTGGCTAAGATGGGAGCCCCAGGCCACAGTCCAAATGGCCACATGAAATCATTTCCCTCCGAGGTACTGCCACCTCCCCAGGGTGTTGTAAGAGGTAGGACATGGGTGGGGACATGCCAGTCTCTGTCCCCATGTCTAGTCCTGGGGACAGTTCTGCTCCACTTGGTGTTCATTGCTCTGTCTCCCCTCCATCTAAGATACTTGCCTTTTCCCCTCATCCTCAGCGATGACCCAACATAAGTCCTGCAACAAATAATATTTTGAAGAACAAAGCCAGAGATGGGGGCTGTTTTGAGGTTCCTTCTGCTTTCCTCCATATCAACCAATCCCTTTCAGGTGAGAGAACACAAAGTCTGGTTTCCTTCTTGGAGCAAGGGAGGGAAAAATCCACTGGGACCACACTATGAATTAATAGCTGGCTAAATTATCTTGCCATCGTATGAGTATGTGTATATCATTATTTTTCATAATACTACTATTATTATTTTAAATATACTTCAGTTGGGAATATATTTGCCAGTTCACCCTAGAATAAATACAGCTTTGGCTCAAATCTGAGACCTCAAGGATTTGTCATAAATCGTTTAGTGCAGTGTCTGGCACCTACTGGAACCATGATAAATACTAGTTTTCCTCCCAGAAGGTTCACTAAGAACAGTTCTGGGTGAGGTGTTAGATACTAAGGGTTGACTGTCTTTTTTTCTTTTTTTTTTTTTAAGGTGCTGGCTGGCAATATATTATTTCTTTTTTTTTTAACTTGAAGTATAGTTCATTTACAATGTTGTGTTAGTTTCTGGTATACAGCAAAGTGATTCTATATATATCTATTCTTTTTCAGATTCTTTTCCATTATAGGTTATTACAAGATACTGAGTATAGGTTCCTGTGCTATACAGTAGGTCCTTGTTGATTATCCATTTTATATATGGTAGTATGTATATGTTAATCCCAAACTCCTAATTTATCCCTCTCCCCCTCCTCTTTGGTAACCATAACATTGTTTTTTTATTTTTAAAGTTTATTTTATTTATTTTTTAACTAAAAAAATTTTTATTGGTGTATAATTGCTTTACAACGTTGTGTTAGTTTCTGCTGTACAATGAAGTGAGTCAGCTATACATAACATTGTTTTCTATGTCTGTGAGTCTATTTCTGTTTTGTAAATAAGTTCATTTGTATCATTTTTTTAGATTCCACATATAAGTGATATTACATGGTGTTTGTCTTTCTCTTTCTGACTTACTTCCCTTAATATGATAATCTCTAGGTCCATCCCTGTTGCTTCAAATGGCATTATTTCATTCTTTTATATGGCTGAGTAATACTCCATTGTATATATGAACCACATCTTCTTTATCCATTCATCTGTCAATGGACACTTAGATTGTTTCCATGTCTTGGCTATTGTAAACAGTGCTGCTATGAACATTAGGGTCCACATATCTTTAGGGCTGACTATCTTTTAAATAAAGAGTGAAAATTACAGAATTACATGTACAGTATGACACTTTAGTTTTTTAAAAAAGCGCATAGACAGCAACAGTATGTGGATTCTATAGAAAAGAAGAAACGTTTAGAAAAACATCCAAGCACACTGGACCGAGGCAGGGGAGGGGAGCCCAGGATTGACAATGACAACTGAAGGGGACTTATCCTTACCTGTTACATTTTAATTGTTTTAAGAAGATATTCATATATTTTGTGTACAATTAAAATCATTTTCTAACGAGTTAACTTATGATTGAAAAACATGTGGGCCGGAGGGGAGCCAAGTAGCCCCGAGGAAGGGTATGCACAGAGCACACTTGGCTTTGCTTTTTGGCCCTTGGGTCTCTAACATGGGGTCTCCATAACTACATGGAGTTTTATTTGTTTGTTTGAGAAAGGGACAAGGAACCCATTATCTGAAATCTGGTTGACTCATTGCTCCAAATATCAGAGATCTTCAACTTTCTGGGTCTGTTCCAGACCTCCAAAAACCCTAGGCAGCCCCTGGAGATTATGAATTTGGAAGCAAAAAGGAGGAGATATGTAGGCAGTGGAGCAAGCGGGAATCAGAATATTGGTGAAAAGACTAGCCAGGTCTGGAGGTCAGGCTGACCTATCTTTACTCTCCAGAGACTTTTATATTTCCTCTCACGGAACACATTTGAAAGACCGCATTTATCTAATCAAACATAGCTTTCGTAACAAATTTATTTTCTCTTTGGTTGTCTTATCTAATACTACTAATTGTAGCTGCTGAGAAACATGAATTTGGGATTAAGCGGAGTTACTCCCTAAGTTACCATCATACAGTCAAAAAGCAAAACAAGGGACTCAGTGTTGAACGAACCCAGGTTCAGAGCTCTTGCCACCGTGCCATCTTGGGTGGCATACTTTACATAACTCACTTTTTGTTCCCTTATCTATAAAATGGAGCTTAAGTAAAGTAATATTTGTGAACCGATTGGAACAAAGCTTTTGGTTTTCTTATAGTAGGCACCCAATCAATGTTAGGGTTACTTTATCTAGGAAAGATGTTTCTGTACCTTATCAGCCACAAAATAATACAGAAAGGTACCATTCCTTGAGAGTTTTTGTTGAGAAAAACCTCACTTTTGAAGACCATGGAATGAGAACTTCTGGCTGAATGATTTCCCTTTCTGACACTCCCTATTTCTCTTCCCTTAAAAATTATTTTTCTTCATAGCACGTATCACCACCTAACCAACTTTATCCGTGTATTTATTCTTTTTGTTTATTGCCTGTCCCTCCACTGAGACGTCAGCTCTATAGGGGCGATGATTTATGTCCGTCTTGTTCTCTGCTGAGTCTCTGGCAGCTAGCCTAGTGCTGGCACATAAGAGCTCCATGGATGCATGAATGAATATTCCTAAATTTTCTCCAGGTCTGCATAGGGTGCCACCATCTCAGAACGTTTGGAGTCTGAGGAAGGATTCTTGTCAAGGTGTATATTTTAGCCTCCAGTCTTAGGAGTCTCCTTCAGTTGGTCCTTGACCCATGTCCACACCAGGGATCTAACGTGGTCCTGCTTCAGTCTCAAATCCAGCTCACTTTCCTCACTGCCACCAGAGGGCTCTTTTTAAAGCACTGGATCTGGTCATGTAGCTCTTCTCTGGAAGAATCTATGTTGCCTCTTGATGGCTAGATCCCCATGTTACATGTTTATACCAGTTAGGAAGCTCCTGGTTTTTTTTTTAAACCAGAAAACATACCTTCAACTGAAACAATGTGGACATGAATTGAATCCAATAAAGAGTCTGATTTGACCCCATGGGTCCTGCTCCATTGGCCTTGGCTCAGTCCTACGGAGGTTTCATTCACGGGCTCGTAGAGAGAAAACAGCTTCAGTGCTTGGCCTCGCTTCCTAACTCAGCAACATCCAGAAGAGGAGAGATCAATATACCTTTTAAAAAAATTTTTATTGAAGTATAGTCGATTTACAATGCTGTGTTAATTTCTGCTATACAGCAAAGTGATTCAGTTGTACATATTCTTTTCCATTATGGCTTATCGCAGGATATAGAATATAGTCCCTGGGCTTGTCCATCCATTCTATGTATAACACTTTGCATCTGCTAATCCCAAACTCCCAATCCTTCCCTCCCTTACTCTTTCTCCCCTTTGGCAACCACAAGTCTGTTCTCTGTATGTGTGAGTCTGTTTCTGTTTTGTAGGTATGTTCACTTGTGTTGTATTTTGGACTCCACATATAAGTGACAGCACATGGTATTTGTCTGTCTCTGTCTGACTTACTTTGCTTAGTATGATAATCTCTAGGTCCATCCATATTGCTACAAATGGTGTTATTTCATTCTTTTATATGGCTGAGTAATGTTTCATTGTGTGTATATATATATATATATATGTCACAACTTCTTTTTCCATTCATCTGTTGATAGACATTTAGGTTGTTTCCATGGAGAGACCAATGCACCTTAAGGCTCTCTCTCAAATGTCATGAGCCCTTGCCTCACTTCCCTCTGGACTAGGTTGGGTCATTTCCCCTTCTTAAATCAGTCCCTGCCTCTAGGAGAAAGCCATGCTCTGGTTGACCTAGGTCTGGATTTCTGAATCAATCACTGACTTGGAGGATGTAATATCATAATTGGTTTTTATCAATCAGGCTCCTCCCTTTTCCTGCTTCCATGGTGCTGAGTGTCAATGCCTCTAGTGGCTTCTGAATGGTGGAGAGGAGGTGGGAAGGGTGTTGAAGGAATAACACAGTTTGCTTCACAATATATCTCACAGCACCCCGTATACTATTCCTTCAATTATCACAATTATTATTTTGAATAAATGCGAGTAAATGAATAAATGAATGAGTAGGGTTTCATCTGCTAGAGATGAAAGATGTTCAAGAACATTGGAACAGCCCATAAAGCCAAGACTTCTTAAGGTTTGTTACAACTAGAGCCTAGGATGATAGGGCTGGGGAGAATTTCCAGGAATTAGGCCAAGTGAGTGTTTCAGAGTTCTCCAGAAAAGCAGAACTAATGGGTTGTATATAGAAAGAGATTTATTATAAGGAATTGGTTCACAGGATTATGGAGACTGAGAAGTCCAGACCTAGGAGAGCCAATGGTATTGTTTCAGTCTGAGTCCAAAGCCTGAAAACCAGGAGAGCTGATGGTGTAAGTTCTGGCCTAAGTCTGAGTCTGAAGGCAGAAGACTGATGTCCCAGCTCAAAAACAGTCAGAGAGGGCTTCCCTGGTGGCGCAGTGGTTGGGAGTCTGCCTGCCAATGCAGGGGATATGGGTTTGAGCCCTGGTCCGGGAGGATCCCACATGCTGCGGAGCAACTGAGCCTGTGTGCTACAACTGCTGAGCCTGAGCTCTGGAGCCTGCGAGCCACAGCTACTGAGCCCGCGTGCCACAACTACTGAAGCCTGTGTGCCTGGAGCCCATGCTCTGCAGCGGGAGAGGCCACCGCGATGAGAAGCCCGCGCACCGCGGTGAGAGGCCCGTGCACCGCAATGAAGAGTAGCCCCCGCTTGCCGCAACTGGAGAAAGCCTGCGCGCAGCGGCGGGGACCCAACGCAGCCAAAAATAAATAAATTAATTAAAAAAAAAAAACAGTCAGAGAGAAAGAATTCTTTCTTACTCAGCCTTTTATTCCAGTCAGGCCTTCAACAGATTAGATGAGGCCCACCCACACTGGGGAGGGCTGTGCTTTACTCAATCTACTGATTCAAATGTGAATCTTTACATCCAGAAACACCCTCACAGACACACCTCACCCATAAATAATGTTTAATCAAATATCTGGGCACCCTTTGGCCCAGTCAAGTTGACACATAAAATTAACCATCACAGTGGGTCTTAGTCAAATTGTAGAAGGTCTTGAATGCCATGATAAACAGGTTGGATTTATCCTTTAGTCATTCGATCATTCACACATTCTTTTTTTTTTTTTTTTTTTTTTTTGACTCAAACACTGTGCCACCAGGGAAGCCCCCCATACATTGTTTGATTCCCTGCTCCATGAACTGTGCAAGGAGGTAGGGATAAGATGATGAAATAATGCAGATATAATCCCTGACCTCAAGGAAGTATTGGGAGATACATTCGATCCCCAGGTATCTGCAGAGGTTTGGTTCCAGGATCCCCCGCAGATACCAAAACTCATGGATGCTCAAGTCCCTTATATAAAATGCCATTGTATTTGCATATCGCCTATGCATATCCTCCTGTATACTTTAAATCATCTCTAGATGCTTGGCGCGCTTATGCATGTCGGTACCATTGGGCATCTTCTTCCAGAGCAAGTAGAAAACTTGCTCTGGAAGATAGCCTTTCTCATCTATGAGTTTCTTGAACTCTCCTGGGAACACTGATGCTGCTTCAGCGTCGGCCAATTGCTGATTCCCTGCTGATTTTTAAGTTCTTGAGGCTGCAGCTTTACAAAGCCAGCCAGCCAACCCCTACCAGCCTGCATCTCCTTCCTCTCTCAAGGCCCTCACGGTAGCGCTCACAGAGACTGGGTGCTTTTCCGCACATAATTTTGCCACCATCGGGGACATCCTTCTGTGCCATGTCTTCTGGCCACGCACTTAATGCTTTCTCAGGCTTTGCAGGTACTCTATCACGAACCAGAGAGACCATTTTTGCTATTGTAGGGCCAGCGCTGACCCTTCCACGAATTTCAGCTTCTTTCTGCTTCCCTGTGTACATGCAACCTTATTCCCACTTCCGCAGGCCACATGCCGCTTTTCAAAAGACTAAGGTTTTTATTTTCTTGTTGAGATGGCACTTTAGGCTCCCTCGTAGCATTTGATGGATTGCTTTGACCACTTAATTGCTCTTTAGAAGTTTTTTTTTTTTTCCACAGAAACAAAGGGTGCACACAACACGAGGAGCAGGGGAACGAGAGGTGAGGCAAACCATGCTCAAGTGAGGAGCGCTGGAGAGATACCGAGGACCTGTGCGGGGCCCGAGGCCACAGAAGGGCGTGCCTACACATCACTGCATTCACGTGGATTCAGTACAGTGCTCAGTAGGTGGCAAATTCAAGTGTTGCTTTTTGGAAGTTTCTGGATTTTTTTTTTTTTTTTTCAAATACTTTCGATCTGAAGTTGGTTGACTCCACATAGGTGCAACCCAGATATGGAGGGCCAACTGTATAGGTAATTGGATAGCTAATTATCTACATGCTACCTCCTCTGGGAAGGTCCCTCTCACTGCTCAGCACCCAGTTCTCCAGGGGGACCCGTCTCTCCCTCCTCTGGGCTCCCAGGGTCCCCTGAGGTACTGGTAGTAACACCACAGGTCTAAGAGCCCTGTCCTATGTACATGCACTCACTTACGTAGACCTCACACAGCTCTATGTGATGGGCACCAGGACCGTCCCCATTTAACAGTGAGTGTAAGTAACTTGCCCCGAGACACAGAGCTAGTAAGTGGTAGAGCTGAGACCTGAACCCACCCGTCAGTCCCACTCCAGGAGGCAGACTCCTAAACACCACGCTAAGTAATGTCCTCAAGTGGGTACCAGCATCATCCCCCTTTTACAGATGAGAAGACTGAGGTTCGGGCTAGGATTTGCCTAAGGCCATGGAGTTTAGGAGCTGACCCTGAAAGCAGGCAGGTGGCAGAGACTGAGTTTCTTCCCCGTCACAACTCCACACCACCCCTGAAGAGGGCTCTGTGGAGACACCATACTGTATATGTTTATTTCCACGCCTTTCTCCATTCTCCAGTAGAGAGGCTCCTCAAGACCGAAGACCTGATCTATTTCCCTCTGTTTCTTCAGCTCTAGCACAGTTTTGGCATTTGACCCAGTACGCAAATGTTTGCTGAATGAATGAAACGGTGAATGAATGAATGATTGTTAGTGAAGTTCCCATACCCAGGGTATGGCCTGTGATCGAGAGGGTTTTGAAATATTCTCTGCAAACTGGCCTGTTTCCTCGGCCTCAGGAGGGAAAAAAAAAAAAACGGTGAAAAGAAAGAAAATGGGGCGTAACAAGGATTCCGGGCTGGATTCCATGACATCACCCTGAAGTTGGATGTCTGGACTGGTAAACAAAGGCTCTTGTGACAGGGGCCCTGGCTGGCCACTCGGCCGTGTGGGAGAGGCAGGGAAAGCAGCCTGCCTCAGCGCTGGCCTCCACCCCAAGCTTTAGCCCAGGCGCCTCTGCATTCAGCAGGTATCTCATCCAAGGGAAAACCAGGACAGGAAATCACGTTGCCATGGAGACCAGAGAGGCCCTTCCAGACACAGGGGAAAATAAACACATTCTGGTTGGACTTAACCCCCACGAAGCCAGGGTAGCCTCACCTCCTAGTCTAAGAGGTCCTGGTTTTCTTTAGAAATGTCCAGTGGCCTCTCCTCCAAGGGCCCTTAGCACCAAGGGCTGAATGACAACTCCAGCCTGCTCTGGTCCCCAAGGGCAGTGTCACCCCAGGGCTGAAGGAGGAAGCCATTTTTCTGCCTGGACCTGAGACCTCAGTCTCCTTCACGGCTGGAGGCTCCCTGCTGACAAGGACTGACATTTATATGGTGCTTGCTGGGCGCCAGGCAAGATCTATTATCTCCCCCTGTCCTCGCGACAACTCAGTGAGGAAGGCATTGTGTTATTGTCATACCTATTTTACTGACGAGGAAGCTGAAGCACAGAGTCCTTGTGACTCACCCAAGGTCATCAGATTGTTGATGGTGGCATCAGAATTTGAGGTGCTTGGACACTTCTTGGTCAACAGAGTACAGCACTTAAGACAGGACTTTGGGAATTCCCTGGTGGTCCAGTGGTTAGGACTCCGTTGCTTTCACTGCCAAGGGCCCAGGGTTCAATCCCTGGTCGGGGAACTAAAATCCCACAAGCCTCCGCAGCATGGCCAAACAAACAAAGACAGGACTCTGGAGCCTCCAAGACTAGCTGTGTGACCTTGAGCAAGTTAATTAGTGTCTCTGAGCCTCAGTTTCCCCAGTGGTATAGAGCACCTGCCTTGAAGTATTGTTTTAGGGTTAAATGCAATGCACGTTTATTGAGCACTTACTGCACGCTGGGCGCTATGTTGGGCCTTGAAAGTACAGCAGGATGGAAGACAAATACAGTCCCAAGATCAAGCAGCTTATAGATGGACAGAGGCACATTCAGGACAGAGGGACGTGCCCCCCTGGGAGCCCCGAGGCAGGAAGGAGTTGGCCCCTTGGAAGAACTGGAAGCCAGAGGGGCTGCAGTTCTGAGCAGCACGGAGAGTGCCGGAAGCTGGATCACATAGTACGCACGGTAGATTTCTCTCTAATGGGAAGAGGTGGGGTTCCTTCCCAGTCCTGATGCTGTGAGATTACAGAAGAAAGTCAGGTTTCACAGTCACTGTCAGGGGTCAGTCCTACCTGAAGGGGCCTACGCTAGGGGTTCGCTAGCCAATGCCAGACTGAGAGCTAAGTCTGGCCAGCTGCGTGTTTTTGTACGCGCCTGCCAACTAAAAATGGCGTTTATGTTTTTAAGTCATTGAAAAAGAATTTGAAAAAATATTTTGTGACATGTGAAAATTATATGAAATTCAGATTTCCGTGTCCATAAGTAAAGATTTATTGGAACACAGCCACACCCACGTTGGCCAGTGGGCTCTGGCCGCTTTGGCGCCGTGCCAGCGGGTTGAGTCCTTGAGACAGAGATGCACCGCCTACAGAGCCGATAATACTGAATGTTTGACCCCTGACGGAAGGAAGTGGCCAAGCCCTGGACAAGACGCCTCTGGCTTTGCAGAGCAGAGTGTAATTAGGGAGAAATCGTGCATCTGGACCTTTGAAGGGCAGCGACGCCGGGAAGCGGCAGTTCCCTGCGAGTTAGCGGTGACGCGCGTAACAAGGTGCTGCGTACCACGCGTGTTGACTTCTGAGGTCCTCACCACAGTAGGTACAAAGATGATCCTCACTTAACACACGAAGAAACAGGACAGATGTCCTTGGGACCTGCCCAAGGTTACACAGCTGGCGGGTGACAGGCTCAGGATTTGAACACGGGCAGTTTGCGCCCTGCCACCTCTCCAAGGTGGCGTCAGTGATGAGGCCGGCGTCCCCGGGGACGCCGCGCTGGACGTACAGCTGAGAGCGTGACTCCTCACCACACCTCACCTGAGCTACCACCTCACCTGTCCCAGAAGCTGCAGGAGAGTCTTTCGAGACCACCACAACTCCTTGGATCCCGCCCCATGTTGGGGGACTTCATTACTTGACAAAGTGTTTGTGGTGACAACCTCCTACTTGCCCTCAGATCCAAGTTCCACAGCACTTCAGAGCACAGGGCTTGGGAGCCCTCCAAAACTAGCTGTGCAACCTTGGGCAATTAATTAATCTCTCTGAGCCTCGGTTTTCCCATTGGAATGTAAATGCCTACCTTGAAGGATTGTTGTGAGGGTTGAATTCAGGGACACACTTATTGGGCAATTACTGTATACTGTACGCCCTGTGTCTTTGGGAGGCCAAAAACATGGACGATTCACAGGGCTCCCTTGCCCTGTGGCTTCCCATTGGTTTTGACCAATAGGGAGCTAGAGAAGGTGAGTGGGGGAGGAGAAAGCTGGAAGGATTTAACCTCCAGCTTCCTCCCTGCTGGGTGGGTGTGACCTCCTTAGGGTCACAGCTCCTGCCTGGTGGCCCTTTTCACACGGGCTTCTCAGTCTCCAGGCTACAGTAGTCACTCTTCCCCTTGGCCCCTTCAGGTCTAGGGGTGATAACAGAGCCCAATGTAATTAGTCCCTGGGGATACTTATGGTTTTCTGACACCCTGCCCTCCATTGGAAAGAGTTTCTTTATTAAACGCCCTTTCCTGCTGGGACCCCGACTGGCACATTCTTCATTTAAATTAATTTCCCAAGCATGGTAGGCTCAGTATATTCTGCCCGGTCTCACAAAGGATCTGCTCTTCAATTCCCCAACACAATATTTGTAGTTGCGAATCCCATCACAACTTTATGTCAGAGATGAATTATATCCCATACTTGTGAGGGTGTAGGGGCTGTAGGTATTTTTATATACTGATGGGTAGGAATGCAATACAGTAAAGACTAAACACACATGAATTTGACAACATGTTTCAAAATGTTAAGAAATCCCTTTGGGGCTTCCCTGGTGGCGCAGTGGTTGGGAGTCCGCCTGCAGATGTGGGGGACATGGGTTCGTGCCCCGGTCCGGGAGGATCCCGCATGCCGCGGAGCGGCTGGGTCCTTGAGCTATGGCCGCTGGGCTTGCGCGTCCCGAGCCTGTGCTCCGCAGTGGGAGAGGCCACAGCGGTGGGAGGCCCGCGTACCGCAAAAAAAAAAAAAGAAAGAAAGAAGAAAAGAAATCCCTTTGACCCAGTAATTTCATCTTCAGGAATTTATCTCAAGAAAATAATCGTACAAGTGTGAAAAGATGTTCTATTATAGTCAAACAAATTGTCTATCAGTAGTTGACTAGATAAATTAATTCACCCAGTGGATTTTTTTGAGTACCTACGGAGAGCTTCAAGCACTGTTCTAGCCCCTAAGGATCTAGCAGTAAACAAGTTTGATGAAGTCTTATTTTCGTGGAGCTTACATTTTAGCAGTTGAATTAATTACAGCACATGTATATAATGAATGACATGCAAAAAGACAAAAAAAATTAGTAGTTCCAGATGCATGAGTATATAAAGATGTCCGTGATAGATCATTAACAGAAAAAAAATCTGGCTACAGAACAGTAAGTAAAATAGGATTCCATTTTTATTTGTTGGATTTAGAAGAAACTATGGATGACTATAAAACAAACGTAATGATTATTAATTGGGGCAATGAGGTAATTATGGACTTTCATTTTGTATTTTATACAGCCTATATTATTTGAGTTTTATTGGAATAAGCTTTGCCAATTGAAAAAGATATTTTCACTTTGAACAATAAAATCTCTAAGCCTGCGTTTTTCCATTTAAAGTAGTATTTACCTTTTTAATTTAAAAAATTATACATAAATACATTCTTTGTGTTAAAGTTTCAAAAAATATAGACAAAGTTTAAGCTCTTCTTGACTACTCCATGGTAACCACGGCTATGAGTTATGTTTACCTCCAGATTTATTTCCATACATACATTTACTTGTAGCTACAGAAAATATATTGTGTATTGAGGGTTTTTTCTTTTACATGAATGATATCCTACAATACGTATTGTTCTTCCCTTGCTTTCTAAAGTCCAGTGTTGTGAACGCCTTACATTAGTACCAAAAGATTGGCTTCGTTTCTCTTAACCACTCCATTGTATTCACAGTATGGGTACACCAAGTTAATTCAGGCCCTTAGAAGGTTTAGCGCTTGTAATTTAAAATTAAGCCTTAGGTTATTTTTACACAATAAATTACCCCACAATTTAGCATCTTAAAACAACAAATATTTACTATCTCACAGATTCTGTGAATCAGGGTCTTTCACAAGCCTGCACTCAATGTGTTGACAAGGACTGTGGTCTCATCTCATGGCTCAGGTGAGAGAGAATCCACTTCCAAGCTCACTCACGTGGTTGTTGTCAGGCCTCCTTGCTGTCTGTTGGCTAGAAGTTCTTCCTCAGTTCCTTGCCACATGGGTCTTTCCAGAGGCTAGCTCACAACATAGTAGCTGTCTTCCCTCAGAGACGGCAAGAGAAGGCATGAAAAATGAAAGCCAGGGTTTCTTTGTCACTGAACCTTGGAAGTGACGTCCTATCACTTTTGCCACGTTCTATTCATTAGAAATGATTCACTAGGTCCAGCCCACATGCAAGGGCGAGAAGATTATACAAAGGCAGGAATATCAGAAGGCAAGAATCATTGGGGACCATCTTGGCTGTTACCTATCCCAGGAAAGACAAGCAACCACACGAACAATGGATATGATGAACGATAACAGAGGAAGCACAGGTAATTCAAGGCGGGAGCTGTGTAAGGAGTTATCCATTCATTCAACAAGTACTGAGCCCAACAATTATGTATTATGACCAGGCACTAATCTAGGTTCTGAGCAAAAAATGATAAACAAGGCAGACCAAGCTCAGGCTCTCATGGAGTTTACAACATAGCAGAGGCAAGACAAGGCAACCAGAGAGGTAATGAGCCTAAGAAACGAGACAGCGGTCGTGCAATTCGTAAGGGATTTAACAGGTAGACTCACCACAGTCTGTTGGTGACAGGATGTGGTGAGTGAGGGGGAGGGAGGAGTTCAAGATGGTTCCCATGTTTCAAGGCTGGGCAACTGGTGGACTCTGGTACCTTGCCCAAGAGGAAGAAAACTGGAGGGGGAATAGACTTAGAGAAGGATAATAAGCTCAGTGTTGGATGTGTTGAGTCTAAAGAATCTCTGGAACAACGAGGTGATACTCAGGAGGCAATGGACACCAGTCTAGGAGCTCAGCAGCGATGCCTGGACTCAAGACAGAAAACAAGACATCAATGGCGTGGTGGTGATATTTAAGCCACACCAGTGAATGGAGAGAGGAAATAAGGCTAGTGGAACCCTGAGGAATTGGAACATCTATGCCGTAGGGAAAAGGAAAGAGGAGGCAAAAGGAGAGAGAAGATAAAGGAGCAATCAGAGAGTGGGGAGGGAGTGTCATGGATTCCGCAGGAGAGAACTGGAAGCAAAAGGAGTGAGCAGCTCTGTCAAACCCAGTTAAGATGTCTCCCTTGGGGCAGAGAAGTCACCGGTGACCATGATGAGAAGAGCTTCAGAAGTGGGGAGTGGGGAAGGGAGAAGGTTGAGGAGTGATTGAGGGGTGAGGAATTAGAGATAGTGAGAGTAAATCATCCTTGACTTTTCTTAATCCTATTGGCACATATATGAATACCGAGGCATTATCTGAATTAAATGTCCATCCTTGACGTTATTTTAGTGTCTGCGAGGCTGTCAGCTCTTCCTTTCTCATTCAGTCCTAATACTTTGGTTGGGAATGGTTCTATTAGGCACGAAGGATAGGATTGCTTTTGACAAGTGGGGAAAGAGTAGGAAGAAAAGCCGGGGTGGGGGGACACAACTTTCTGGACTGTGATTGTGAAGTTGTGTTGCCTCCAGTCAACAGAGAGGCAGAGGTCTCCAGGAGTGCAAAGGCTGAGGTGCTGTGAAGTCCTAGATCCCTTATGGGTACTCAATATCTCGTATCTAAACTGAATCCTCTTCCAAAGCCGAAATGTGTCCATATTCTTTATTAGCAAGATGGAATCTTTCTTAGAAAATTCAAGCATTTACTATCTAAGTAGGAAGAATCTCAGCTTTTCTCACGCAAACTATCTTTTTGGACTGCTGCAGTACCAACTTGTTCTTTCTGTCCACCAGAGGCCTTGCTTCTTGAATTTTTTTTCTTCCCCTTGGGATCAGAAAACTGTATGAAATTGGTGGTGTTGATTGGAGAAATTGAGTGGATTGACTGACATGGTTCCTTTGGCAGAGTCTTTTCATAATCTTTCTTGTGATCCTTTTGAAAACATCTACTTCACATAATTGTTCAGATGTAGACCAGCCTGTATATGTGTGTGTAGGGTGGGGGGGGGGGGGGGGTTTTAAGAGGAAA
>NW_020173198.1:5083237-5084907 GCF_003031525.2 Neophocaena asiaeorientalis asiaeorientalis
GGGGGCAGGTTTTAAGAGAAATAATGCTTTAAAAGTTTCCTTTACAGGTGTCACCTTCTGTCACAATACACTGAACAATTCATCTGCTTTTGTGTGTCACTCTGTTGCAATAGAGAGAAAAGGATGTCCCCACCTCCACCTGAAATCCAGGCTCTATTACTTGCAAAGTCCGTTTCTAACTAGTCCCAAATTATCAATCCCACCCAGGAAAACTGGCGCCTTGCTCTTTGTGGACCCACTGGTTCATTTAATACTATTGTACTTTTGAATCACTTACAAGTTGGAAATAAAAAGCAGACCATTTCTAAACATTAGCATTTGACCTGAATCGACCTTCTATTGGGAGGTAGCACTTTAGAAAGAGGTGGCCAGGGCTGGGAAATTCTAGAACTAATTTGCCATTGGCATTTTCTTGTTCACTTGCTTCCCAAATAATCATATCCAAACAGCTGTTTTGTTTTTATTTTGTGCCATCCCCCCAGTTTCATTTTATTAATATATGTTCAGATACTGACTTGCATTTAGGACCTGAACACAGGTAAGTTTTGCAAAATGCTGTGGACAATAAAAATGATTTGTAATCTGTAGACTTTACTCCTTGGGAGAGACTCATCCAGATGTTCCTCAAACAGACTTTTATCATGTATAACGGTGCACCATGGAGGAGGATTTATGTAGCTCCTTCCATCTTCTCCTCCTTCCCATGATAATGTTTCTGGGGACTGAACCATTGCTGTGTTATATCATTAATTTTAGTGTTAAGTTTCCCAGCCAGTTCTTTCCCACTGCACTGAGTTCAGAAGCTCCATGATCACTTTTTTCTGTTATTTTTTTTTTCACTTCTTGACCTATTTCCTCTGCATTTCACAAGTTCTTTTGTTGCATCGATACAACCTCCTCCTGTATCATTTCTGCTTTTCTTGCTTCCAATAAGATTTTTGTTCAGTTGATGTTCTGTGAAGTCTTCCTTTGTATCTGCTTCTTTTTTTTTTTCACTCTTGGCCTATTATCTCACTGAGTGTAGATTGTTTTTCAAACATGCTGCCTTCTTTGCAGTAAATCTTTTATCAGGAGAAACATTTTCTTCTGAGCTCTTTCATCTTTGTAATTCATCTCATGCTATTAAATATTTTCATAAGTTCCAACATTTTATTCTTTATTCACTGATAATTTATTATTAGTTTAATTTGTTGATCTGTATATGTGTCCCTGGAATGCATAAGACTGAGTAGATGCTTCAACCAACATTTGGAGCAGGAGGGCAGAAGGAGGTCACTAACTCTATTTCTATAGTGTATTTAAGACTGGAACCCACCATACCTTATTCAGAATCCCCAAAGCTTAGTGCTTGGCTATCAGTTGTCAAAACTTGCCAGGTGATTCCATCGTACAACCAGGATGAGAACCACTGCCTACCTCCTGGCTTCTCAGTGGAAGCTAAAAACACCCAGCAAAGCTAGCCCATAGCGCTAAATTTTGAGCTAAGCACAGATAAAACAATAAAGACATTTATTAAGAAGTTCAAGTCTATTATCACTTCATTTTCTTAAATGAGAAAGTGACAAATCTCAGCAGGAGCCTTTAAGGCTTATTGTTAAGGCTAGTGTTGAAAGTAAATTCTGGACATAGTGCTTTTAAGAAACACTCTTTTTTTTTTTTTTTTTTTTTTT
>NW_020173198.1:5085276-5164169 GCF_003031525.2 Neophocaena asiaeorientalis asiaeorientalis
TTTTAAATTTTATTTATTTAGTTTTGGCTGTGTTGGGTCTTCGTTTCTGTGCAAGGGCTTTCTCTAGTTGCGGCGAGCGGGGGCCACCCTTCATCACGGCGCGCAGGCCTCTCAATGTCATGGCCTCTCATTGCGGAGCACAGGCTCCAGACGCGCAGGCTCAGTAGCTATGGCTCACGGGCCTAGTTGCTCCGCGGCATGTGGGATCCTCCCAGACCAGAGCTCGAACCCATGTCCCCTGCATTGGCAGGCAGATTCTCAACCACTGCGCCACCAGGGAAGCCCAAGAAACACTCTTGATATTGTTGCTAATGTCGATGTTGTTATTGATATCACAGATACTTTTTAAATGCTACAAAATTATGGTCTATATTCCTGACTCCCTTTCCGAGGCTGTTTTATGTTTTGATGGTATCTGATGCCAGGCTCTGCTGCTAAGGAGAATGTAGTCTAAAGTGGATGCAGTGTAATTACGACAGACGGAACTTTGGTCCGTTTTCATTCACAGCTGCATTTTGTTAGCTGGTTAAGGTCACATAGTTGTCTCGCAAAAATATTTCTTGAGTGAGTTGCTGGAGGGCTGTTTCACTGCTTGGGCCAGTGCGATTCTCATATGCTGCCACAACCTTCTTCCTTACCTTTGCCTGAGACGTGGCCCTGCAAAGGGAACTCTCTGGCATCCCTAGGTGAGCAAAGCCCTGTCCTCTCTCTCTGGGAAGGCAGTGGAGCCATGCCCCCAGGACATGAGCTTTGAAGCCTGGCGGTTCAGATCTGAGTTCACTTCTGACACCTAACAGCGGTGTGACCTTAGGTCTTGTGAAATTTACTTAAGCTTTCTTTTCTACCCTCTCTCATAATCTTATTAGGAAAATTTTCACAGATACAGAAAAGTTAAAAGAATAGTACTATTATGATATCTATGATAAATACGCAGTAATATATGATGTACTATATTGATAATCCAATGACGAACCACCTAGATTCAACATTTGTTAACATTTTACTATATTTGCTATGTTTGCCATATATGCTTACGTATAAGGGTGATATAATTAAAAAAACAATCTTTGTCCCAGGTTCCTGGCACACAGCCCCTAAGACCCTTGGGACTCTGGAGTGATGAGTGTCTTTTGTATGCTAATGAGATGATTGGTGTCTGGGGGCCACTGTATAGTTTCAGGATGGGGCTGGTCCCCAGAGAGACCAAGGTTTGATGACAGGGTTGGAACGTTCAGTCTCACCCTTCTCCTGGGAAAAGAGAGGTGCTGGAGATATGAGCTAATCATCAATGGCCAATAATCTAATCAATCCTGCCTGTGTGATGAAGCTTCCATAGAAACCTCTGAATAACGGTGTTCAGAGAGCTTCTGAGTTGGTGAACACGTAGAGATATTGGTACATGTGGAGAGGGCATGGAAACTTGGCACCCCTTCTCCCACACCCTGCCCTACGCATCTCTTCCATCTGGCTGTTCCTGAGTTGTATCCTTTATAATAAGCCCCCAAATGTAAGTGCTTTCCTCAGTTCTGTGAGTCATTCTAGCAAATTATTGAACCTGGGGAGGGGGTTGTGGGAATCCCCTGAATTTATAGCCTATCAGTGAGAAGTGCAGGTGATAACTGGGGCTCATGACTGGCATTTGAAGTGGGGCAGTCTAGTGGGACTGAGCCCTTGGATTGTAGGACACCCCACTGGTGTCCAGAGAACCAGAGAATTGGTTGCTGGCGTTGGACAACATCAGAGTAAGTATATATACAAGTAAATTACAGGCATCATAACACTTCTCCCCTAAATATTTTGGCCTGTATCACCTAAAAATAAGGCCATTCTCCAACATAAGCACCCTACGTAGCGTTTTCACACTTAGCAAAAATTAACAGTGATTTCCTAATGTCATCTAATATACAGTCCATATTCAAATTTTACCAAATGTCCCTCAAATGTCTTTTTTAAAAAATATTCATTTAGGGCTTCCCTGATGGCGCAGTGGTTGAGAGTCCGCCTGCCGATACAGGGGACACGGATTTGTGCCCCGGTCCGGGAAGATCCCACAGGCCGCGGAGCAGCTGGGCCCGTGAGCCATGGCCGCTGAGCCTTGCGCATCCGGAGCCTGTGCTCTGCGATGGGAGAGGCCACAACAGTGAGAGGCCTGCGTACCGCAAAAAAAAAAAAAAAAAAAATTCTTTTTTTATTTGGCTGCATCGGGTCTTAGTTGTGGCATTCGGGCCCTCTAGTTGGGGTGTGAGGGCTCAGTTGCCCTGTGGCATGTGGGATCTTATTTCTCTGACCAGGGATCAAACCCGCATCCCCTGCATTGGAAGGTAGATTCTTAACCACTGGACCACCAGGGAAGTCCCTCCCTCAAATATCTTTAATGACTGTTTTTATTTTCCATATCAAGTGCAAGTAGGATCACAAATTGCATTTGGTTTTTATGTCTCTTCACTCTCCTTTTTTTTTCTAGAAAATATCCCTACCCTTTTGTTAATGATATTGTGAAGAATCCAGGCCAATTGTCTTGTAGAATGTCCCACATTCTGGATTTCTGTGATTGTTTCCTTAGGCAGGGTGTGATATTTAACTCTTCTAGGCTTATACACCCATGGGTGCAGTCAGAGTACCTGACAGTTCTTACTAAATACTGCTATATAGTCGATGTGAGGATTGAGTGCAATAATGCTTGGAAAGTACGGTATCTGGCACACAATCAATGGTACTATTGTCACATCACGATCAGCAGCTTCCCCATCACCACCGCCATCCTCAGCACCGCAGGCTCCAAGCTGCAGCTGTACACAAACTTTCCTGATCCTTTCCTCACCCTTCTGGGATACCTTATGCTTGCCTTGCTCTGTTCCTTCTGTCCTGGAGAACTTAATTGACTAATCCTAAACCAAGTGAATCTCTTAGCCCCTCCAGGAACTGGTGGTTAGCATTTACCCATCCCCCTAGGGACATCCTCTTTGTTCGGAATCACAGATTTATTAGTACCAAATGGCTCAGATGATAGTGAGGCATTAGCTGGTGTAATGCCCACCTGGGGAGGAAGTAGGTGCTTTGTCATTGTTGGCTCTGGTGGTGACCTTGGTGCTGAGTTTGTTGGTGCCACAGCTGCTGCAGTGCTGATGGAGGGATGCTGGAGAAAGGAGATTGGCTGGTGAGGGAGGTGAAGAACGTGCTGCCAGAAGACTGGGCTCAGAGCCAGATGCTAATTACGATGGCCTGGGGGTGCTGGTACCCTCTGTCCGCGTCATCTAAGGAAGCAGGGGGGAAGCTGGTGGGAGTTGGGGAGGTAAGAGAAACGGGAAAGGTGAGAGGGACTGACAGGTTGGAGAAATCCACTTGTTCCCCTAGGGTCCACCCTCCCTTCAGATCCAAGCTGTCTGGGAGAAAGTGTGGCTGTCACCATAGCAACAGCAGCAGCTGATGCGTGATGCACAGTGTCTTTATTAGAGAACCTCGGTCAAGCTTGTGCCAGTATTTTTCCATCTGAATCTCATTTCTTCAGGAAATGAGAGACCAGAGGCTGGGAATGGCACGGGTGGGGCTGGGGGGTGTTTGGAGATGGAAACAGGAGAGTTCTCAGATATTCTACTGAATTTCTGGGAATTGTAGATTGAAGAGAAGCAGATTTTTTACATTACCTTGATAAGACATAATTTAAATATTCAAACTGCTTCAGAATTCCCTTAAATTATACATGGATCGCTGAAGCAGCATTCCCATTGCCTTCGGAAAGGTGCAGAGCATTGCACACTGGAAACCTTAGTGGAAGGAGATGTCTCTGGTCCTGAGCAGGGCCAACCTGGGAATCAGACTGACCTTAGTCTCCCAGCCCTGCTACTTCCCAGCTGAGCGGCTTTGGGCTAATTACTCTACCTCATTAAGATCAATGTTCTCAGCTGTGAAATGGAGGTAAGAAGAGTAGCTGCCTCACAGGGTTGTGATGAGAAATAAGGGAGCAGATGTATACAGAGTTAAGCCCAATTCTTGACCCTCATTAGATGCTCAATAAGTGGTCTCTACTCTTCCTACTGTGAATATTTCTATTACCACTACAATTATTTCTACTATTCCACCTATCACTCTTACTACTACTGGTACTATTACTGTTACTATTCTTACTATAACAATGACTAATGTTACTCATCTTCTCTTCCTCCTCCTATCACCATGGGGATAACACAAATCAGCTGAGTAAGGATTATGACCCACTGGCAACTGCCTCTTCTCCCTTAAATGGTACCAGCGCCTCTGTGAGGGGCTGGAGTCAGAGACTGGGAAGGCCTTGTTGTTGCCCTCACTGGCTGTGAATCTAGGGTCAGACGAAAGTGTGACTCCACAGACAACTAGGGAATCCTGGAACAGCAACAGGATCTTTCTTAGAGATTGTACAGCTGATGTATTTCAGGACTTTTTCCAAACTTGTCACTCAAGTACCCCCTCTCTATTTTTGTCCTGAATACCACCCACGTTGTTCTTTATTTCAGGTTCTTCCCTTGAACTTGACTGCCTTTTTATTGGCCAAATAAATGTGGTTTTGAAGGAAATTTTACAGCGCTATGAAAAATGTAAAACTAGTATCACTTGCCATGAAAGGAAGTAACTAAAAATAAAAGTGATGGAAACAATTCAGTGCTGTTGAATTCTAGTTAATACTTTTTTCTTGTTGAAACTTTTGAGACTTGAGCTTACCCTCTCTGTTCACAAAGGAGGTTGGCAAGAGGTTGTTGAAGATACACTAGCACCAAAATGTAACTTTCCTGTGTGAAGTATTGAGAACCACTGGAGGGGAATGAATTTCTCACTATATGGTCCAGTGATATCTTATGCTCCATGTGTGTCCCCCTGAAATCACCGCTGACCTTAATTAAAGAACAAATAATTACCTCTTCTTCGAGGGGAAGGGGGTGGGCAAGAGGTAGGCCCTAGAGCAGACTGCATTTCAACTGCTTCTCATTGTTCAGGCCGCCAAGGACACAGGTGGACATCCCGGTGGAAGGAACGACACTGGTGAAACATGGGGGCACACGTCATGACGATGCTCCATCAGGCAGCTTTTTTTTTTTTTTTTGTGGTACGCGGGCCTCTCACTGTTGTGGCCTCTCCCGTTGTGGAGCACAGGCTCCAGACGCACAGGCTCAGCGGCCATGGCTCATGGGCCCAGCCGCTCTGCGGCATGTGGGATCTTCCCGGACCGGGGCACGAACCCGTGTCTCCTGCATCGGCAGGCAGACTCTCAACCACTGCGCCACCAGGGAAGCCCCATCAGGCAGCTTTAAGTAGTTCAGAGTCACTGAAGCAGTCACAGAACAAAACTAACGCTTTGTTAGTTGCACTAAGGAATTCCAATTTCATTCACTGAGTAAAGTGCAAACATTGAGATATATTAAAGCGTAGAGTAATAAGAGAGTAAAAATAGCTATTGTTTACAAGCACCAATATACACTTGGCATCAAATCTTCACAACAACTCTGAACGGGGCAATATTATCCCTGTTTTACAGATGAGAAGACTAAGCTTTAATGAGGTTAAGTGGCTGCCCAATGTGGTAGATTGCAAAAATGACCGCAATTCTCCATCCCTCCCCGTGTTTGTCACATTGTAGTCACTTTGCAAAGGGACTCTGCGGTTCCTTCCATCAAGAGTGGAACCTGTTTTCCCACCCACTGCCCTTTGGGGTCAGCTTGAACCAGAAGAATGTGGGGAAGGGACAATGGGCCAGTTCCAAGCGTAGGCCTCAAGAGGCCAGGCGTGGCTCTGCTCACTCTTCCGGAACCCTGACATCACCACGTGCACAAGGCCCGGTTGGCCTAACGAAGAATGAGAGGTCGGGTAGGGCGGAGTCCAGCTGCTCCAGCTGCAGCCCAGGCATGTGACAGAGCCCGGCCAAGATCAGCAGAGACACTTCTCCAACCTGCAGCCGACCCCAGACACAAGAGTGAGGCCTGGCGAGACTAGAACCACGAGCTGATCATAGACTCATGAGCAGTAGAGAATAGGGTTGGTTAGTTTTGGAGCCACTTTGGTTAGTGAAAGCTAACTGAGAAACCCGGCTAACGCGGTGTATAAATGTTGGAGTCAGGATTTGTTCCCAGGCTATGCTTTTTTTTTTCCTCCAGGCTGTGCTTTTAAACACTATTTCTCAGGAACACTGAGATTTCCCAGTTACATTGGTAGGTATCATTTTTTCAGCACAGCTCACAACTTGCCACTGAATGTGGACCACAGCTGCCCTGGACACCACCTCAAAAAGATTTGGTCAATAGATAAAGGAGGAGCAGGAAAAGACTTGTGTCCCAAGGAAATTTTCTACAAATGGCACCTTCAATAATTCTTTTAAGGCAGTGGGTCTCAACCAGAAGTGATTTTGACCCTCTAGAGGACATCAGTGGTGTCTGGAGACATCTTTTATTGTCACAGCCGGGCAGTGCGGGTGCTCCTGGCATATCGTGGAGAGAGGCTAGGGGTGCTGCTAAGTGTACAGCCTAAATGCGTAAGACAACGCCCACAAACAAAGACTTATCTGGCCAAAATGTCAGTCGTGGCGAGGTTGACAGACCCTGTTTTAAGATAACATGTAAACAAGACCATCATTATGACTGTGATGCAAACACTTTTGAGCAGTGGATCTCAACCCTGGCTAGGCATTAGATTCATCCAGGAAAGTTTCTTGAAATACCAACACCCAGCCCCCATGCCCAGAGACTCTGACTCAGTTGGGGTGGGGCCATTTAAAAAATTCTTTCCAGGTGATTGTAACGTACAGCTAGGGCAGAAAACCACTACTTTAGGAAAAGTAGTAGACAGTGAATCATACAAAGAAGATAGTGAAATGATGTTTTTAAAAATATGTCTGCCCCTTCTCTTTGTCAGAGTAGCCTCTGTACCCGGATTCTTGCTCCCCCGGTGTTAGAATCTGACTGCAGCCCTGTGCATGATTCCTTTGAGTCCTGTGGCTTACTTCCCCTGGCTTCTGTCTGTTGCCACCACACTTGCCCCAAACAAACACTTTTTCTCCAATGCAAGACTCTTCCTGCTCACAGATTTTCCTAAGACCTTCATATACAGGAAGATTTCACGATTTAATATAGGCTTTGATTGGATATTTGGGGATTACTGGCAGGACACTCTTTCCAGGAGAGTCTTCTGATATCTCCCTACGTTTATTCACCCTTCTCTTCTGTGCACTCCGGGGTTAACTCAGCAGGCTTGGGATGGTCAAACCGTGCACATATCAAAGAAAAGGACTGGCCTCTGATCTGCTTCTGGGAGATGACCTCTAAGCCCTTGGAATATCCTGCCTGATAAGAGTGTCTTCGTATACCTGGGATCTTGGGCCATGCCAGATGGTTTATGCTAATGTGGGATTTATGGTGAGGGCTTTGGGCCATGCTGTATTAGCTCTACTTCCGGAGAGGATGGAGACTGAGTAACTAAGGTCAGTGACACACTCACTCTATGTCTACATGACTGACCCCCAACAAGAACCATGGATATCAAAGCTTAGGTAAGCTTCCTTGGTTGTACTGGGAGAATTAAGCAGTATCTCTATGATTCCACTGAGAGGGTACAACTGAAACCCAGTGCCTGGACCCTGCCCTGTGTACCTTTCTCCTTTGCTGATTTTAATCTGTATCCTTTTACTGTAATACACTTTAACTGTGAACATAACAGCTTTTCTGAGTTCTGTGAGCCCTCCCAGCAAATCTTCAAACCTGAGGGTGGTCTTGGGGACCCCTGACACATCTCCCCACTCCCTATTCTCTCTTTTCACGTCTTCTGGAATAAACTAAAGGGTCCTCTATTTTCTCTTGTAAGGCAGTTCTGCCCTTATGGAGATCATTTGGGGTCTCATGCTTTCTTCTAAGTAGTTTATCAATAAATTTCTTTCAAATAAATTCAGTGCTCTCCATGGAAATGAGGCTGGTAAAAACAATTTTCTCTAGCTTATTACATACTTTTGCAGACATTACTTTGTAAGCATGTATGTAAGCATTTCCACTCACTATAAGGCCAGTGAAAGTAGAAGGAGAAACACAATTGGCAGTGTACCTCTCTGCAAATAAGGTGAAGGTCTCTTCATCACTTCCTCCCAAGAGCTAATGACTGTGTAGATTCCACCCTATGGATGTACCATGAGTTTTTCAACCAGTTCTCTATTGTTAGATACTTGGGTTGTTTCCAACATTTTTGCTGTTCCATATAAGGCACCAATAAAGATTATTCCATAGTAACCATCAGGGTCTTCTATAATTATTACCTTAAGCTAAATTTCTATACATGGTATTTCTGAATTAAAGAGTACAAATGTTTTTAAGATCTTTTTTTTTTGCGGTATGCGGGCCTCTCACTGTTGTGGCCTCTCCCGTTGCGGAGCACAGGCTCCGGACGCACAGGCTCAGCAGCCATGGCTCACGGGCCCAGCCGCTCTGCGGCACGTGGGAAGCTCCCGGAATGGGGCACGAACCTGCGTCCCCTGCAGTGGCAGGCGGACTCTCAACCACTGCGACACCAGGGAAGCCCTAAGATCTTTGATAGAGTATTTTCTTTGAGGACTATATCAATTAAAAATTCACCAGTTCTATGCAAACATGATTGTTTCCCTGCTTCCTTATCACACTGTGCATTAATTACTTGCTCCAGTAATAAACAAATTGCTCTAACAATAAGAGGATAGTTAGCTAAATTATGGGGCACTTATACTACAGAATATTATGCTGCAAAGAATAAGGGAAGCTTCTGGAATATAAAGGTGAAGAGAAGCAAAGAGATAGACTTTTCCTATCCCAACATAATGAAATGGACAAAAATTAACAAAATCTAGATTTAAAAAGCCACCAGGATCATTTAGAGGAAGAGAGGAAGATGTATGACCTCAGGTTTTGGCTCTAAAATGTCAATGGAAAAAAAATACAGAAGCTTTATGCAATTAACAGGCAGCTTCTGCCCTGTACCTCAGGAAGTGTGAAGAGGGGTGAGGAATGGGTAGGAGGTAAAGGTGAAAATCCTGAAAAATATTAGTAATATCCCCCCATTTGGAGAGAAGACAACTGAGGGGATAAGCCAGCAGCTGGGGGGAAAGTCTCCCACACCCACGGGAGAAGAAGCTCCTTGCTTCCATCTCGGTGTGTCCTTCCAGAGAGCTGAAAAACAAGGTAGGGTCTGGCATGGTATATCCCAGGTGGCAGGAAAGTGGGAAAGGAGATATAGACTGGTCTCAACTACTTCGCTCTAACTACTTACTGCCATAAAAGGACTGGACGGAAGAGGAAACAGTAAAGAAAATATCAGTACATCAGATAAGTCTCCTAATGGTGTGTGTGGCAGGCGGAAGTACCTGGTGCCTGTCCCCCCTCTCCCCCACCTTCTGGCTCAGAGGGGAGTGGGAGGAACCTCTGGGAAAGTTGGGTGAGAGAGGTGGAGTGAGCCCTGCGATGGGGCATTTAACACAATTGCAGAAAACAGGAACCAGCCTTCAGCAGCCACTATGGCTCACTGGCTCAGCCTAGCTCTGTTTCCCTTTGCTGCCTGCCCCACCCTATCCCAATGCAAAAACTGACAAAACAGAAACCCAGCAAGCTCACCCATTTTCCTTTATTTGGGGAACTCAATAGACATTTACTAAAGTTGACAAATCAGGAAATGGAGGTTTAAAATATTACCTAAAAGTATAAAGCCAACCTAAAATTATAAAGCTAAAAGTTACCAGAAACAAAGTAAGGGGAAGCAAAACAAACGTAATCTTCATATCAAAATAGTAGAAAACAAAGAAAATATTAAAAACAGAAAAGATAAGAGAATGAAAACAAATCATATCTGTTATTTCCATAAATGTATGTGGAGTTTTAAAAAAGCAATTTAAAGAGAAAGACTTCTTGGATCAAAAAAGCAAAACACAACCTTTGGCTGAAAACAAAAGAATATGTCAAACAAAATATCTCAGGAAGGTTGAAAGGTATGAACAAAGACATACCAGGTAAAGATGACAAAAAGGAAGCTGGGTTCATGATATTAATATCAGACAAAGTTGAATCTAGAATTATACGAGGTAGTTGAGACCAACAGGGGCATTTGATAATGACAAAGGGTATGTACACACCACAATTAGGCTAAAACTTCAATGATATGAGGACACAATTGAAGACAGTATCAAAATGATCAGAGCATCAACTACAAACAGACACCAAGGACTAAAAAACTTATGTAGCTCACCTCTCCCAGTCCACAATAGAGAAGGAAATTAAAAATGAAGATTTAGAGGACCTCAATGTACATTTAATTAGGTTGACTTTGTAGTTTTGTATCAAATGCTGTACACTGACAAGAGAGGATACATCTTTTCATAGTGCTGTGGAATTTTTACAGTAATGGACTGCATATCAAGCCACAAAGAAAATCTTAATAAAATTCAAAAAGTAGAAACATTACAGACCATTCTCAATAACACAAGAAAACTAGAAATTAACCATAAAATTAGGAGGGAAAAAAACCTACCACCCACCTGGGTGGGGGAGAAGTGTGGGAAGAGAGAAAGAGATTAAAGAATATTTTTAAACCAAAATTTCTTAATATCTCAAATAATGGGGCTTCCCTGGTGGCGCAGTGGTTAAGAATTCACCTGCCATTGCAGGGGACACGGGTTCAAGCCCTGGTCTGGGAAGATCCCCCATGCCCTGGAGCAACTAAGCCTGTGAGCCACAACTACTGAGCCTGTGCTCTAGAGCCCGTGAGCCACAACTACTGAAGCTTGTGTGCCTAGAGCCCGTGCTCCTCAACAAGAGAAACCACCGCAATGAGAAGCCTGTGCACCGCAAGGAAGAGTAGCCCCCGCTCACCACAACTAGAGAAAGCCTGCGCACAGCAACAAAGACCCAACGCAACCAAAAATAAATAAATAAATTTATTTTTAAAAATATCTCAAATAATGAAATAAAGTCAATACATATCAAAACCTGTGTCACATGGAAAATATGGGTTGTTAAGAGGAAAATACAGAGCCTTAAACAAATATATTAGTAAAAAAGGCAAAAAAAACAAATGAATTTAGTATTCAAAGAAGAAGAAAAAGAACAACAAACTATTCTAGGAAATTAGAAGAAAGAAAATCATAAAGAAACGAATCAACTAGAAAATGAAACAAATTTTAAAAGTACAATTGGTTAATCCAAGAACTGACTCTTTGGGATGGGGTGGGTTAAAGTGAAATAGATAAACTACAGAGTGAACTAATTAGAAAAAACAAAACAGAAAAAGCACTGAAAAGACATTAAAAGTAAGGAGAAGGAAACAACATAATACAGAGGAAATGAAAAGATTTAGTACCTAGCAAAACTTTGTGCAATTACATTTGAAAATCTGAAATAGATGATTTTCCAGGAAAATATAAATAACTGTACCAAAATAAATACAACGCTAGAAATCTTAAAACAGTAAGCAGGAACAAAACTGAGAATGTTATCAACCAGCTCCCTCCCAAAAACCCACCAGACTCAGAGAGTTTCTTAGAGGAATTCTTCTAAATAGCCAAGAAATAGACAATTTTGCTTGTATGTAAGTTGTATCAGAGCACACAGAAGTAAAAGACCTTCATATTTTCTGTGAAAGCCACATCAAAACATGAAAATCATGTCACAAAAACCATATACCAAGCTCATTTATAAATATTACATCTTAAATAAGATATTACTAAAGAAAACCTAACATATTTCAGGAATGTGGGTAATGCTAAGTGTTACGAAATCTTTTTTTTTTTTGGCTGCACGGCTTGTGGGATCTCGGTTCCCAGACCAGGGATTGAACCAGGCCATGACAGTGAAAGCCCAGAAATCTAACCATTAGGCAACCAGGGAACTCCCAAAAAATCTATTAATAATCATTGCTCCCCATACATTTTGTTTTTTAAAAAAATCGCCATAATATAAAGATTTTAATGTTTTAGCATAGATGACAAAATATTCTCTTACGTCTTTCAAAATCTCTACTGTATATCTGGCTAAACCTTTTTTATTTCCAATTTTTGAAATATGCTCTCTATTTTTCTTTGTAAATCTCTCTAGAGTTCTATTTTATTGATCTTATCAAAGATCTGGTATATGGATTTATTTAACATTTGTTTTTCTCTATTGTTTAATATAGTAGTGGCTGACTTTGTCATGACTGATTCTATCTACCTCCTATTTTAGTTCATTTAGTTCTTTCCCATAACATCTTTTTATCAGAAACTTATTTCATTTCTTTTTATGCTTTCTTAATAAAAAGCATTTAAAATTATGATTTTGCCCCTGATTACTGGGTTGCCTCTCTCTTAAGTTTTGAAAGGTAGTGATCTTTTTGTGTTATTTTGTACACAAACAGAAACTACAGTTTTAATTTCCTCTTTTCCCCAAAGTAATTTTTTAGGGGATTTTAAAAAATTCTAAGTATTTTGATTTTTTCGGTAATCTGACATTATTCATTTATAGTTTGTTTTTATCAAATATGTAATTTGACTTGTACAATTTCTGCCTTTGGAATTTACTTAAGTTTTCATTTGGCCTAACGTGTTATCATTTTTTATTTAAATCCTGATTTTCTTGTATTTTGTTCTTTCTGAATAAGAAGAGCCTGTTAATCTCTTGCTTAATTTTATTTTTGTTAATATTTCTTATAATTCCATAGAAATAATTATTTTTAATCCCCACATTCTTTGCCTCAGCCTTGCTTTAAATTTGAGGTAATAAATTCAAAGGCACTTAACAAAAAGCTCTAAGATAAAAAAACCTGTTGACTCCAGTTCTTTTGAGAATGCAAAACACTGGCTTTTACTTAAATAGATTTTAAAAAAACATGTTAAAAACATATTTACAATCTAGTGATAAAATTAAGTTAAATACGTACTTTTATGAATTTCTGTCATCATAAAATTAAGTTTTTGTCTAAGTCTGATAACTATAAAAGGCAAGGAACTTTCTTAAAGTCAGAAATTATTTTAATGCTCCTAGGGCCGTTAATTTAAAATCTTAAAAAATTAAATATTTATACAGGAAATGGCATTTGCTAGAGTGTTTGTTGTAGAGAATTTTGCTTGTTTCCTCAATGTTCTAAGCTACTTTTATCACGGGAGGTTAATTTTTCTTACTGATGCAATTATAATGAAGCCAGCCAGCATATAAACTCTGTATATTCTCTTGGAGTTAAGGAAAAGCTCTTGTTAAGACTTTTCTCCTTACCGAAGTCATATTATAGAAATAAATGGCGATCATAGTGGAAACTATTTAAAACCACAAAATAGAATCTCACTGTCTTTGACAGTTCCTATCATTTTTTTTCTGCAGTGCTTTGGTTTTTATCTCATAGATGTTCACAAATATTATTATCCTTTAGGAGGATTGTACCTTCTGCCATAAAATAATACTCTGTCCAAAATGCTTTTTTGTCCTCTTTCCTCTAAAATTAATATTACTGTTCTGTCTCATTTACTTTTATATTTCTGATGTATTTTAGATCACCCTCCTCCCCCTTTTTTTTTTTGCTTAACACTTTTGATTCATCTTCCATAGGTTTGTCTCTTGGAAACATGATATAGCTAGATTTTTTTTAAACAACTTTATTGGAGTATAATTGCTTTACAATGGTATGTTAGTTTCAGCTTTATAACAAAGTGAATCAGTTATACATATACATATGTTCCCATATCTCTTCCCTCTTGTGTCTCCCTCCCTCCCCCCCTCCCTATCCCACCCCTCTAGGTGGTCACAAACCACCTAGCTGATCTCCCTGTGCTATGAGGCTGCTTCCCACTAGCTATCTATTTTACGTTTGGTAGTGTATATATGTCCATGCCACTCTCTCACTTTGTCACAGCTTACCCTTCCCCCTCCCCATATCCAGCAATCTTGAGAACAAAAAATGGAGCTGGAGGAATCAGGCTCCCTGACTTCAGACTATACTACAAAGCTACAGTAATCAAGACAGTATGGTACTGGCACAAAAACAGAAATATAGATCAATGGAACAGGATTCAGAGCCCAGAGATAAACCCACGCACATATGGTCACCTTATCTTTGATAAAGGAGGCAAGAATATACAGTGGAGAAAAGACAGCCTCTTCAATAAGTGGTGCTGGGAAAACTGGACGGGTACATGTAAAAGTATGAAATTAGAACACTCCCTAACACCATACACAAAAATAAACTCAAAATGGATTAAAGACCTAAATGTAAGACCAGACGCTATCAAACTCTTAGCTAGATATTTTAAATCTCATCTAAAAGGGCTTGGTTTTTTAATGGGATTGGTTAAGTCTTTTCATTACTGTTCTGTTAGGTCTTATCATCGTCATCATACTTTATACTTTCTGAAGTTAATGCTCCCTTGTTTATTTTTTCCTCTTGTCATTTGCAGTATGAATCATTCTGCCTTTGTTGGTGTTATTGTTCTACTTTTTATAGATTTGTTCATTTGTTTTATTCCCAGACACACATCCTCTGCTTGGGTAGTTCAGAGTTTCCATAATCCTGTCTTAGTGAAAGGCTGTGATCTTAGGGAAGTGGAATGCAATTTCAATTTAGGAAATGGTTTGAAGTGAATGCTCCCAAGAAGCTCCAATTTCAGGACACTTTTACACCAAGTTCAAGAAGATTCCCAAGCCACTCTGCTGATTTAATTGTCTTGACTAATCTGTTTACTCAATCAATGTCAGGTAGGCTGAGGGGAATTTGGGATCAGGACGAAATTAATCAATCCATGTCCTGTAGGCCCTGGGGTAAACTCGATCTGTGGGAAGGCAAAAAACTAGCACTGGGGCGTTTATTAATTTGAAATTGGGTTTCTCTAGGTACAGAAGGGCAAATTGAGGATCCCAAACACTTAGTTATTTCCCCCCCCTCTTTCCTGAGAAAGGTTATGTCGTTTGATCTCATCACCACTTGTTTGGATCCTAACTGCCACTGAATCAACATCTATATTTAAGAAACAAATGAAGCAGAAGAAAAAGAACAGTAGATATGAAAGTAGGAACTACAAAAGCAATTGATGTGTTGGAAAACGTTGAGGTCAGGGGGTTGGATGCCAGTTGGGACCTTAGACTGGAGGCTTTTAATGCAATAGCAGCTGGTGATGGGTAACCTGGATGTTCTTCAAAACGCTGGTAGAGGCGAGCCTCATAAATTAGTTTTGATCACTGTTTGGCATTTTCCATTTTCAGTTTACAGAAGGGCCACTATATAATTTGTATATCTTCTTTTTTTGTGGGGGGGTAGAGTTGTTTTACAATGTTGTGTTAGTTTCTACTGTACAGCAAAGTGAAGTAGAATTCCCTGTGCTATATGTATATCTTCTTTTTGAAGAATTACTTTTGACATATTCATTAAATATTATAATCATGTGATTATACTTATTTAGACACCATATAATCTCTATCGTAGTTAATTCTATTTAATTGGTGTCTTTGTTCATCTTTCCACTTCTCTCAAGACTTCCCTTTTCTTAAGATCTTTCTTTCCAAATTAGTTTTAGTTACATGAGTAAGACACGAATGCATTCTTCTTATTAAATCCAAGTTAGTCTAAGTTTCCTCTCTCCCTCCACAGAGGCACAGAAGTAACCACTCCAGTGTGAATCTATTTTTATCTCTCTTTCTCTCATCTATCCATCTATCTATCTAATCAATTTTAAAATGTGGTATTTTTTTAATGACATCACAGTGTACAGCTTGCTTTTTCCCCTTCCCCACATAGTGATATGTTTTAGAGATCTAACCATAGATCTATTTTAAATTGCTACATAAAATTCCTTACAATGGATACACCACAATTTTTTTGGCCATAACCCAGTTGATGGATATGAGATTGTTCTGTTTGGGGGCCACTGTAAACGATGTTTACAATGTTGCAAGGAACTTCCTTCTATATGCCTTTCTGTGTCCATATACAGAGCTTTAGGGAAGAAACTAAGCAGTGAAATTGCTCAATTTACTGTTGTCGTTTTGTATTTCTAGAGCTGTGCTATCCAATACAGTAGCCACTCGCCACATATAGCCACTGAGTACTTGAAATAGAACTAAATTTTTAGCTTTACTTAATTTTTAAAATTTTGAAACTGAATCAGAATAACAGTTTTTTTGGTTATATTGAATTTTGGTAGGACAAACAAATAATTGCATTGCATAAAATATTATTGTTATAATGTAGGGCACATATGCGTTGTTATAGGTAGGCCACTTGTGCATGCTCCTAGGATGATATATAAACACATCACCTATTTAATTGGTGTATATGGACTGATTCAGTTTGAATGATTTTTTTCTGTGCACTGACGTAAATCACTGTAATGTGTTTACTGGAATATTTTACGCAGAGAGTATGAGTTGCATGATACCTTTTAAATTGCAATTAGTAATTAAATCAAAATATGTATTATTTTAATTATAATTCAATTACTCTTTTACGTAGGAATCAATTTTAAAGGTATAAAATGAAGGTGTACAAATGATGAAGAATCAAATGGAGCTGTAGAAGCTAGTGACCAAAATAGTAAAAAAAAAAAAAAAAAAAAAAGGGACTGGAAGAAGATAATGCCACAAATTTCACGATGAATGTCAATTGTAATTTGCTGTGGCAGAGCAAAATGAACATGCTGTGTTATTGTGAAACAAACGTTTAAAAAAATAATAAACTGGAAAATATTGAGGCATTTCCAGCAAATATACAGTTGAATTTGATGAGAAATTTTCTCTCTACATTCAAAAAAGAATTGGTGAAGCACGTGAAAAAATGCCCAATATCAGTAGTCATTAAGAAAATGCAAATCAAAACCAAAATGAGATCTTTTCGCATCTATTAGGATGGCTATTACTGAAAAAACAAACAAACAATCAAAAAAACAAACCCAGAAAATAACAAGCTTTGGTGAGAATGTGGACAAACTGGAACCCTGTGCGTTGCCATGGAAAATGGCATGGTAATTCCTCAAAAAACTAACATAAGAAATACCGTATGATCTAACAATTCCACTTCTTGGTATATATCCAAAAGAAGCAGAAGCAGGGACAGATATTGGTACACTCATGTTCGTAGCAGTATTATCCACAATAGCCAAAAGCTGGAAGTAACTCATTTGTCCGCCAATGAATGAATGGATATACAAAGTGTGGTATGTACTTAAGCGGAATATTATTCAGCCTTAAGAATGAAGGAAATTCTAACACCTGCTACTACATGGATGAACCTTAAAGACATTACATATACTAAGTGAAATAAGTCTGTCACAAAAGGACAAATATTGCATGATTGCCCTTATATGAGATACCTAGAGTAGTCACATTCATAGAGACAGGAAGTAGAATGGTGCTTGCTCAGGGCTGCAGGGAGAGGGAAATGGAGAGTTAGTCTAATGGGTACAGAGTTTCAGTTGTGGAAGGTTTTAAAAGTTCTGGAGATGGATGGTGGTGATGGTTGCTCAATGTGAATGCACTCAGTACCACAGAACTTTACACTTAAAAATGGTAAATTTTATGTTCGGTATGTTTTCACACACACACACACACACACACACACACACACACACACACAACATTGAAATTAGTTGCCTGAAATCAGAATAAAATGTTGAACAAAAAAATTTTAAATAGGCGTTAACAGAATCAGAGATTGCAAATTTGGCCAGTTATAAAATGATTCTTGCACACACGTGTGCACACACAAATTTCAATGGAAAGATGGTAAAAGAAATTATTTTTTCAGTTGTGAAAATTTTGTTAGAAAATTATGAAGAAGAGACTAAAAAGATATTTCATAACAAGTGAACAAGCTTCAATTAAGCCACCAAACAAATGCCCATAGAATAAAAGAATTTATCAAAGACAAATTAATTCAAATTTTGAAAAATAGCAAATTTTAGCTGAATCATGCCATGAGACACTGCCAAATGAATACTTTGGGTATATAAAGGTCTTCCAAATTTATACAGAAACATTGTAAATCCATGGCTCTAAAAAAAACTGTAGATTAGAATTTTTGAATCTTTCACATCTGATAAAGATGAATTTCAGTTAGATATGAAAAAAAAATAGTTTCTATCATGCCAGATGGTGCTCCAGCTATGTTCAGTCAAAAATGTGGATTTATTGGAATTTCAAAACAAGAGACTGATGTTTCCCTCATTGCTTCATCCCACCGTATGATATATATTGAAAATATTTGTGTTCACTTTCAGAAGTAAACTCTATGGAAAGTGTTATGGATACAGTTGTTAAAATTACTCAGTGTATGCATTCAAATGCTGTGAATCATCACCAGTTTATGGAAAGGAACAGAAAGCAATGAATATGATGATCTTGTTTCTTAATCTATGTTCATGGGTTGAGTCATGGAAGAGTTTTACAAAGATTTACTGTACTGTCAATTCCAATTCAGGATTTACTTGAAAGAGAAGAAATTCTTACCAAATATTTAACAATCAAAGATTTAAAAAATAGCAGCATGATTTATGTTTTCTTACTGATATCATAGTGTGTATGAATGAGATACATTTGAAGCTCTAAGGAAAGAGAAAAAGCTTACTTGTGACCAAGCTAGAAAAGTACAAGGATTTACACTGAAACTAAAACTTTTTTATAATGCAAATCAATAATTTTTACACATTTTAATATGAATCAATGTACATAATGCTTTAAGTGGTAATAATCAGCATTATGTAAATTATCTGCAAAACCTACCCAAAAACTGGAAGAAATTTGAAGAAAAATTTTTGTGGGTATTGATAAAGTTACTTTTCAATTTGTGCGATACTCCTTTACATTCCACGTGAATACACTGAGTTGATGCAAGAAACAATGTATTAACATAACTTGGACAAACATAGCTTTGAAACTGATATGCTTCAAACAATTCTTCTAATAAAGATGAATTTGTTTTGTCAATGTGGAGGTGAATATTAAAGGCAAGTGATTTTTGGTACTTGATTCAGTAGTTGGAAAACTTTTAAGCAGGTCTGGAACAACTTGGGAACGTGATTCTACTTTTTCAGCTGTAAATATAAATACAGATCAAATATTTCCAATGAAAATGTAGCATCTGGATGAGCTGTGCCATGAGAGTTAAATACACCCTGAATTCCAAAGACTTAAAAGAACAACAAAAAGGAACATATCTGGATAAATAGTAGGATAAAGGTCCTACTGTGTAGCACTGGGAACTATAGTCAATATCCTATAATAAACCATAATGGAAAAGAATATGAAAAAGAATATATATACACATAACTGAACACTTTGCTGTATACCAGCAAACACTAAATCAACTGTGCTTCAATAAAATTTTTTAAATGGAACATATCTCACGAATAATTTTTTATATTGATTACATGTTGACACAATAATATTTGGGAAATATTGGTCAAATAAAATCTAAAAATTAATTACACCTGTTTCTGCCTTTTTTTTTTTTTTTTTTTTTTTGTGGGATCTGCCTTTTTTAATGTAGCACTAGAAGATTTTATGTGGACTTAATTAAACTTAAAAGCTTTTGCACAGCAAAGGAAACCATAAACAAGACAAAAAGACAACCCTCAGAATGGGAGAAAATATTTGCAAACAAAGCAACTGAAAAAGGATTAATCTCCAAAATATACAAGCAGCTCATACAGCTCAATATCAAAAAAAATAAACAACCCAACCCCAAAATGGTCAGAAGACCTAAATAGACATTTTTCCAAAGAAGACATACAGATGGCCAACAAACACGTGAAAAGATGCTCAACATCACTAATTATTAGAGAACTGCAAATCAAAACTGCAATGAGGTATGACCTCACACCGGTCAGAATGGTCATTATCAAAAAATCTACAAACAACAAATGCTGGAGGGGGTGTGGAGAAACGGGGACCCTCTTGCACTGTTGGTGGGAATGTAAATTGATACAGCCGCTATGGAGAACAGTATGAAGGTTCCTCAGAAAACTAAAAACAGAACTACCATATGACCCAGCAATCCCACTACTGGGCATATACCCTGAGAAAGCCATAATTCAAAAAGAGTCATGTATCACAATGTTCATTGCAGCACTATTTACCATAGCCAGGACATGGAAGCAACCTAAGTGTCCATCGACAGAGGAATGGATAAAGATGTGGTACACATATGCAATGGAATATTACTCAGCCATAAAAAGGAATGAAATTGGGTCATTTGTAGAGACGTGGATGGACTTAGAGAGTGTCATGCAGAGTGAAGTAAGTCAGAAAGAGAAAAGCAAATATCGTATACTAACGCATATATGTGGAATCTAGAAAAATGGTATAGATGATCTTATTTGCAAAGCAGAAATAGAGACATAGACATAGAGAACAAATGTATGGATACCAAGGGGGAAAGGGGCGGGGTGGGAGGAATTGGGAGACTGGGGTCGACACATATACATTATTGATACTACATATAAAATAGACAACTGATGGGAACGTACTGTATAGCACAGGGAACTCTACCTAATGCACTGTGGTAACCTAAATGGGAGGGAAGTCCAAAAAGGAAGAGATGTCTGTATGTGTATGGCTGATTCATTTCGTTGTGCAGTGGAGGCTAACACAACAGTGTAAAGCAACCATACTCCAATAAAAATTAATTTTAAAAAATCAGCGAAAAAAAAAGTTACATATGTGGCTTGCATTATTATTCTATTGGATAGCACAGATTAGAATCCGTCCCTTCTGATTAGCACCAGATCTCCCTCTGGGAGAGTTACCCATTATGATTAGGTCTGACAAGAGGGCAATTTACGGCACCTGCCACCTCTCTCAGCTCCCACACTGTGGAATCCTAAGGAGCTGGATCCAAGGATCCACGAACTTGGGCAGTCAGATGCTTACTCCTGGGACTTTGAGTCTGGGCTAAGTGGTACAGAGGCAGAAGGACTGTTTGGAAGTCAACCTTGACGTGGTATTGGTGGTAGTGTGTGGACCAAATTGTATTGCTGTTACTAACGGGGGGTGGGTTGAAGAGTCAAACAGAATGTCCACTACAGAAGTGTAGCCAGAGGAAGATGTCAAATCAGGCAAAGTTGGCGTCAAGCCATGTGAAGGTTGAGCTAAGCCTCCAAATAGGGAATAAGTGAGAAATGTGGAAGCCAGGGAGATGGAAACAGGATGGAGTGTGGAGTGCAGCATGCGCTGAGACTAAGTGGTAGCTGAAAGAACCACATAAAGATTAAGTAAGATGCAGATAAGGACTCCATGCCTGCCCTAATCAGCAGTCCTTCTAAGAAAACCATCCTCTGAGTTTTGGAGTGAAGACCTGGATTAATTCAGGAAAAAGGACTCTCTGGAACCATCCAATGCTATGGCAACCAAGGAAGCAATAGTGGGGATTCCTGCTGACAACAGGAGCCACAGACATGATCTCCCCCCTCCTTCCTTCTGCATGGGGCGGGGGGAGGAGGGAGGTGGTGCCCATTTCCTGTCCCCTCATCCTACTTTCTCTAAAGACCAGGTCCTGTGCTTCCCATCAATGGGAAGGAGTCTTAATCCACAGTGAGATTTAAAGGTTCAGGAGCTTAGTCCCTCTGGCTATCATCTCAGGTTTGATGAAGGGTCCAGCTTATAACTGGGCTCCTATGAGCAAGTCCCTACTTTATGCCCTGGTTCTGATGGCATCTCCCTTCTTCACTCCTGGGACTGAGTCCCTGTCTCAATGCCTTGCTTGGAATGTGGTTTATTCCTCCCAGAGGCTGGAAATGTTCTTTGAATCTCAGCTCAGCGACCACAGCCCTGCTTTCTGCCCACTGATTGATGCTCACCTACCTGACTTACCTGGATCTCAGGTGCTCCTAGACTTCCCATGGCTTGCTCCCCACACCCCTATGTTGAAACCACCTGTGACAAAATTGCGTGGTCTCTTAAAGTCCAACTACCCATGTAAACTGACCATTCCTTTGGGCACTCTGTTCTGTCTGCAGATCTGAACCTCCTCACCCGGCCTGGGTTCAGAGTCCTTCCCCAAGTGCCTCCTGTGTTGCAGTTTATCCCTGGGTGTCCAGTCCTGTTCGGAGCCTCAAGATCACAGCCACTAATCTGGGCAGAGCCTTTGGGATGATTCTGCTATCTCAGTTCTCTCTGCCTAGAAAAAAAGCTTTATCTGAGGAACCCAGTGAAACTCAACCTATTCTTTCTGGCTTTTACTTTGATTAATACCATTTCAATTAGCAATTTCCCTCCTAGCTTTCTTCTCCATTGTTTTTCCCAAAAGACTAGCTTCTTTAGCTACTTTTCCCTGATTGAGCTCCATGAGGGCAAGGGTATTTGTTTGTCTAGCTCACTTGATGTGTTCCAAGTACCTAGAATAGAACCTGGCACATAGTAGGTGCTCAATAAATAACCATTGAATAAAGGAAAAAGAAACTATGACTCAGACTCCTCAGAGGGATTAATACGCATTAGCAGTGACTAGTACCCATATTAACATATAACACACAGGATAAATCTTACTTATAGCATCTTAGGTAGTTTTTGTTTTATCAATACTGGTCTTAAGAACATTCCTTAATACGTGAACGCAGGAACTCTTTTCCTTCCCATTTTGATGTGGATTTCATTTTTTGTCCACCTTTCCACTATCACTGCAGGCCAGCTTTACCAGCCACTACCCAGGTGATGTCACACTGATCCAGCAAACCCGCCAGCCAGACTTTCCTTATTATTTCCCTCCTGGATGTCTACAAAAGCCTCCTAACTGGTCTTCCTGACCCCCTTTTTCCCCGACTCCCCAATTGTCCTCTTTAAGTGGCCACTGACTTTCCTAACACTGAATTGCATTGGAGAGAGCATAGGTGTCAGAATGGCCAGAAGGCGACTCACCACCTTGCTATTTGAAGATGGACATGATACGGAGAGCTAGATCTACCTTGAGAAGATAACCACTGCCGTGGGAGCATGGTCCATTGGCCTCTGTCTTGGACTCATCAGGGTTACGTTTCAAACCTCCCTTTTTTTTTCTCTTACCCAGTTTTGATTTCAGCCCTGAGTCATTCAGTGGTCAGAATTTTGAGCTGACACTTCCTCTGGTTTCCTCAGTTGGAACCCCAGGCAGCTCTGGGCTGAACGGACTGACCCATGGGCCCCAGTGTGAGTGATACTACCTGTTCCATTCCTCGGGCAGCGGAATGTCTTGGGAGCCAGGACACCTGGCTTCTAGGCCTGGCTCTGCCACTAGTTGCATGACTTTGGGCAAATCACATCACCTCTCTGGGCCTCAGTGTTCACACCTGAGAAATGAAGGGGTTGCATTATATTAGTGATTCTCTGCTTTTAATTTTTTTCTCCCTCCCGAATTTAGCCAGTGATATAGATTTACTTATGAGATACACACACATATGCAACTTTTTGGTGCTAATTACATCCCTTTCTTCCCCACTCAAGAAAGCCTATTAGAATGCAAGGGAATGACAGCAGAAATTTGTTTTTATGAGTATTTTTTAAAAATAAGTAATCTGCAAGCTTGATATTTTGACTGTAATAGAGTTACACTTATTGAGGATTTAATTACCCACTTTCAGAATAAAAAGAGAGAGAGGGAGGGAGAGAGAAAGCATAAGGAAGAAAAACTCATCACCTTAATAGCGAGGAATAGTGTGAGATGGGAAACAGGGACCTGGTGGCTTCTGGGTTGGTCTCGGTCTCTACAAACCTCTCATCCTGTGAGGTTCATTAAGCTGAGAGTTAAACAATCATTTCTTAATTCAAAGCCCCCACAGGCAAACCAATGACATCACCTCATGTTCAGCTAAAGAAACAAAAATCTCTACCTATGCTTTTCTGGAAGAAAACTTGCCAAGAAAGTTTCTCATCTCCAGTATGGCCTCTTCCTTCGAGATTTTTCACTGGAAACTTCATGCAGTGTTCACCTTCTCTGCTGGCTTACTCATCCTCATGTCAGATGTGACACTGCAGAATTTTACGCAGTCTTCACCCTTGACAACTGCTTGATTTATGAACCGAGGTGGGTAGCTGCTGAATTAGGGTTATCTCTAAGGCCTCATCTAGCATCCAAGTTCTGGGAACAGCTCGGCTTAAGCCTACCATCCTCTACCTGGTTTCACCTGATCTAGTGTACGTTTCCACACTCCTGCCTAAGAGGAGGGCTCCACGCTGCTGTTTTAATAATTTTTCTTAGCAACATTTGTATCCGTCTTTCAGTTTTATCCCCTTGTAAGAAAGGGATATCACTGCTGTCTCATTGTAAGAAAAGATCCCTCTTGCCCATGCTAATTCTTCCCCTTGTACTTTGATTCAGCAACCACCCCCGCCCCCGCCCATGCCAGCATCATTCTTTCTGTCACCGACGTCTTCAACGTTTCTTCCCTAATAGGGTGTAAGCTGCAGGAGGGCAGAGGTTGTGTCTAGTTTATTCACTGCTCTTTACCACTATCAAGAACTGATACAACAGGTACTTAGTAAGTAGTTGTGGACCACATGAATGACTGACGGATTGAATGAAGAAGTAAATGAATGAAACTACTCTTGTCTGCTGAATTCCCACTTTAGCATGTAAACATCCTCTAGTTTTTCTCATTTTTCATGATAAACACTCACACAAACACTAAAAAAAAAAAAAACTATCAACCCCAAATAATTCTCTCCTAACTTCTAGAGTTAAAGTACTCGAAATATGTGTCAGCATTCACTGTTTCCAGTTCCTCACATCCCATTTCCCCTCAAACCTCTGGTATCTGTTGCAGCCACATGAGCGAAACTGCTTCCACCAACACCTTCAAGAACTGACATGTTGCCAAATCCAATGGACAAATTTTTGTCCTCATTTTACTTGATCTCCTGACTCTAAATCATAAAAGTGTTGGAATGTCTGCTGAATGACTTTATTATTCTCATATAAGCAGAGACGAGACAGAAATGGTTTTTTAAAAATATATGTCTGCTCCGGGGCACGTATCCAGAGAAAACCACAATTCGAAAAGATATATGCACCCCAGTGTTTATTGCAGCACTATTTACAATAGCCAAGACATGGAAACAACCTAAATGTCCATCAACAGAGGAATGGATAAAGAAGATGTGGTACATATATACAAGGGAATATTACTCAGCCATAAAAAACAACGAAATAATGCCATTTGCAGCAACATGGACGGACCCAGAGATTATCACACTAAGTGAAGTAAGTCAAAGACAAACATCGTATGATATCACTTATGTGTGGAATCTAAAATATGATACAAATGACCTTATTCACAAAACAGAAATAGACCCACAGATATAAAACACAAACTTAGGGTTACCAAGGGGAAAGGTGCGAGGAGGGATAAATTAGGAGTTTGGGATTAACGTATACACACTACTAGATATAAAATAGATAACCAACAAGGACCTACTGTATAGCACAGGGAACTATACTTAATATTTTGTAATGACCTATAAGGGAAAAGAATCTAAAAAAAAATACATATATATGTATGTATAACTGAATCACTTTGCTGTACGCCTGAAACTAACGCAACACTGTAAATCAACTATACTCCAATAAATAAATAAATAATAACTAAATAAATAAAACCTAAAAAATAATAATAAAATGCAAAAATGACAATAAAAATAGCTATCGCTTCAGTTTTCTCCAGGGTGATTAGTTTAAGGGAAGCCAGGTACAAAACCAGTTAGAGATTATAGAGATGCATTTGTTTACCGACTCACTTATTCATTCAAACACACGCATGTAATGAATCCCTTTAATGTGCCAGGTATTGGGGAGAAAAGACAAGGCAGCAGATTTCAGGGAGGGTCCCTCTGGTGGTTGTGCCATCTACCAACCAGACAGCTAATTTTGAATTAAAAAATAATAATAATGCAACTATTAACATGTAACATTTATATTGAAAATACACACAGTTTCAAATGCCCAGTCTAATGAATTTTCAGAGACTGAACACACAAGTGTTAAGAGCACCTGGATTAAGAAACAGAACATTACCAGAATTCCCACTGGGTCTCCTTCTAGACACTCCTTCACCTCCATGATAACTGCTGGCTTGACTTGGACATTATAGATCAGGGTTCCTGTTTTTTGTGCTCTGCATAAGCAGAATTGTACAGAATGCACTCTCATTGCCTCACTTGTCTCGCTCAACATGGTATTTTGGGGATTCATGGATATTGTGGTAAGTAGCTGTAGACATTCATTCTCATTGCTGTCTCAATTCTCTTTCAGCAAGACCCTCAACCTCCCCACATAATTATGGTTCCCTCTCTCCCAATAACATTTCCCGTCCCCCTTCCCTGCTTTCTCTCCATACTTCTTATCACCGTCTAACATACTGTACCTTTTATTTATTTTATCTTTTGCTGCCTGCCTAGAATGTTAAGTTCCGTGGAGTCGGATAAATACCACAAATACCCTGTGAACAAATGAACCTCAGCTACTTCCACATGGCTCCCAGCACACCCAGAGTCGGGGGTTGGGGGTGGAATGCCATGTTGCCCAGAAAGAACAGATGGGTCAGGACTGCAACAAAGTGTCATTTAGCAGGAGACGCCAACCTGATGTGGAGCCAGGGGTGGCTCTCCTACTGTGACATCTGTACCACGACCACGAATACCGATGCGAAAATCCTACATAAAATCCTTGCAAATGATTTTTAAAAGTTTATTAAAACCGAAAAAGAAAAAGGTCCAGAAATATCTATTAGTAGGGAATATCCCTTGGGATACTGGAAAATTGGATGTGAACTTTCTGTCTTTATATGCTCTTCATCTTTTGAATTATTAATAATAAGGTCTATTGCTTTAGTAATAAAATTTAAAGAATAACACACCACGGTTAAGTAGAAGTTATCCTAGTATTGTAAAAAACCATTGAATGTTTACAAACTGATATTAAAGATATCACAAAGGCCGACAACGTTTTATAAAAATCACAAATTTAATGTCACAATAATAGAAGAATGCCTGGCTTAGAGCAAGCACTCAAATATTTCTTGAATGAATGAATGTAAAATATATTAATATGTTAAATCATCCCTATAGGTCAAATAAGAAAAAAATAATTGAACTAATAAATGCTGAAAGAGCATTAAGAAAGAATTTAGCATAAAAGAGGGAAGCATATATATGTATAAAGGAATCACTTTGCTGTACAGCAAAAATTAATACAACATTGTAAATCAACCACACTTCAATAAAAATAAATAAATAATCAATAAAATAAAAAAGAATTCAGCATCCATTCTTGATGAAAACCCTTGGCACGTGTTAAAGAAGAGGTTTCCATCATATGCCTCTCTGCAAACCACTGCAATCTGGCTTCTGCTGGCACCACGCCATGGAAACTGCATTCCCCAAGGCTCTCAGTGCCCTACATATTGCCAAATCCAATGCACTTGGCTGGGGACCAATAAATATGTAATGAATTAAGGAATGGATGATCAAAGAATCTCAGATCAACAGTCAGCATCATACTTAACAATAAAACACTGGAGTTGTCTCTTTAAAGTCAGAAGCTAAACCAGGATATGAGCTACCACTGTCATTTGATGTTTTTCTAGAAGCTCAAGCAAAACCAAACAAAACACCATGGAGACAAAACAAGGTATAGCTCTTGGCAAGGAGACAAAAATGATCTTTCCTTGCATGAAACCTAGCAGAATCATCCAAAAACTATCAGCAATAAGAAGAGAGTTCTGGAAATTTACAAAATAAACACTCAAAGAGCAATCGTTTTCCCCCAAAATCAGCCAATGGAATGTCCATGGAATGATGAGTTATGAGACAGCTGAGAAAGTACAATATAAAGAAGGCACAGGGAATTCCCTGGCAGTCCAGTGGTTAAGACTTGGCACTTTCACTGTGGTGGCCCAGGTTCAATCCCTGGTTGGGGAACTAAGATCCTGCAAGCTGTGTGGCACGGCCAGAAAAAAGAAGGCACAGAATCCCACGAATAAAAAGTAAAACAGTCTAGGTGAAAGATACAGAATCCTAGCTTTAAAAAAAAAAAAAAAAAAAGTTGTAAGAAGAATAAGATTTTTTTAAAAAAATTGACTAGGGGCTTCCCTGGTGGTGCAGTGCTTAAGAATCTGCCTGCCAACGCAGGGGACACGGGTTCAAGCCCTGGTCCGGGAAGATCCCACATACCGCAGAGCAACTAAGCCTGTACGCCACAACTACTGAGCCCGTGTGCTACAAACTACTGAAGCCCGTGTGCCTAGAGCCTGTGCTCTGCAACAAGAGAAGCCACTGCAATGAGAAGCCCACGCACCGCAGTTAAGAGTAGCCCCAGCTCGCCGCAACTAGAGAAAGCCCGCGCGCAGCAATGAAGACCCAATGCAGCCAAAAATAAATAAATAAAATAAATAAATTTATAATAAATAATTGGCTAAATGTGAAGAATAAATGATGCTTATGTTATGAATTTAACATTTAATTCTAGGTGAAAGAGACGGGCTAGATATCTATCATAAACAGATCACACACAGCTTAACTATGAGAGAGGGTCAAGGTTGTTAAAATGGAGCTGATATTGCCCCAACCTGGAAAGCATATCCCACTTCTCCCGTTACTGCTTGTAATCACTGTCTGAAGTTCCCATACTTGTAACCTCAGTTTCCCTGAGATGATAATCTGCTCTCCTAGAGAAGTGACTTGACAAACGTGGGAAAGTCTAAAAACAAGAACCGGGACGATGAACCTATTTAGGTCCAACTTGAACCTCTTGGTTCGGCAGAAAGTTTTCACGGCCCTTGTGATAATTTGTGGGTTTTGCATATTATTTAAGATGCGTGAAATACTTAGAAGAATTTTATTATCTAATGTACATTTACTTTGAAATGTTATTGCTTGAATTTTCACACTATTCTAAGTACTGGGCATCTCGTCCCTGCCTTAAGTGAGCTTAAGTTCTACTCAGAGATGGACACAGAGAACAAACAAATACACAACTAGTATTATTTCAAAAGTGACTGATGCACCTATGGTCAATTAAACTATGACAAAGGAGGCAAGAATACACAATGGAGGAAAAACCATCTCTTCAACAAGTGGTGCTGGGAAAACTGGACAGCCACGTGTAAAACAATGAGATTATAACATTCCCTCACACAAAAATAAACTCAAAATGGTCTAGAGACCTAAATGTAAGACCTGAAACCATAAACCTCTTAGAAGAGAACATAGGCAGAACACTCTTTGATGTAAATCATAGCGATATTTTTTTGGATCTGTCTCCTAGGGCAAAAGAAATAAAAGCAAACATTAAAAAAATGGCACCTAATTAAACTTAAAATCTTTTGCACAGCAAAGAAAACCATCAACAAAATGAAAAAAAAAACCTACAGAATGGGAGAAAATATCTGAAAATGATGTGACCGACAAGTGGTTAATATCCAAAATATATAAACAGCTCATACAACTCAACATTTAAAAAAACCAAACAACCAATCAAGAAATGGGCAGAAGGCCTGAATAGATATTTTTCCAAGGAAGACATACAGATGGCTAACAAGCACATGAAAAGATGCTCAGCATCACTAATCATTAGAGAAATGCCAATCAAAACTACAATGAGATATCACCTCACACCGGTCAGAATGGCTGTCACAAAAAAAGTCTACAAATAATAAATGTTGGAGAGGGTACAGAGAAGAGGGAGCCCTGGTGCACTGCTGGTGGCAACGTAAATTGACACAACCACTACAGAAAACAGTATGGAGGGGCCTCTAAAAACAAAACTTGGAGCTACCGTGTGATCCAGCAATTTCACTCCAGGGTATAGATCCAGAAAAAACAAAAACACTAATTCAAAAAGATACATGCGCTCCAATGTAGTAGCAGCACTATTTATAAGAACAGCCAAGACAGGGAAGCAATCCAAGTGCCCACAACGGATGAATGAATAAAGAAGATGTCATACACACACACACACACACACACACACACATACACACACAGGAATATTGCTCAGCCATAAAAAAGAATGCAATTCTGCCATTTGCAGCAACATGGATGGACCTAGAGAATATTATGCTTAGTGAGATAAGTCAGAGAAAGACAAATGCTGTATGATGCCACATATATGTGAAATCTATAAAATAATACAAATGAATGTACAGGCAAAACAGAAACAGACTCACAAATATAGAAAATGAGTTAGTGGTTACCAAAGGGAAGAGGGAAGTGGGGGAGGGACAAATTAGGGTTATGGGATTAACAGATACTAACTACTACATATAAAGTAGATAAGCAACAAGGTTATTTTGGATAACAAGGAATTATAGCCATTATCTTGTAATAGCTTTTAATGGAGTATAATCTACAAAAATACTGAATCGCTATGCCATGTACCTGAAACTAGTATAATACTGTAAATCAACTACACTTCAATTTTTAAAAAGTAATTGACACTATGAAGAAAATAAACCTGGTTAAGGTGATAGACATGAAAGAGAGTGTACTTTGGATCGAAGACTTCTCTGGGGAGGTATTTGAACTGAGATCTAAAATGTACGAAGGAGCAAACCATGCAGAAGCAAAGCATCCATGCACAGCAAAGAGAGAGTATAAAGTTTCAGAGGCAGAGACGAGCTTGGTGTGTTCCAGACTGTGCAAAGGCAGCACTACGGCTGCAACAGAGTGAGCAATGGGGAGAGGAGGTTGAAAGCAAAGCAGATGCCAGGTCACGTAGGGCCTTGTAGACCACGTGAAAGAGTCTGGATTTTATTTTTAATGTGAAGGGAAGTCTTTGGGACATCTTGAACAAGGGTGTCATGTGGTCTGATTTATGGTTTTTAAAAGCCCATGGGGGCCGCTGTAAGAATTAGTAGTCTGTTGGGAATTGCCTGGCGGTCCACCAGTTAGGACTCGGCGCTTTCACTGCCAGGGGCCCGGGTTGGATCCCTGGTCGGGAAACTAAGATCCTGCAAGCTTTGAGGCGCGGCCAAAAAGAAAAAAGAATTCGTAGTCTGTAGTAAGGAGGGGTATGAGTGGGAGCAGGCCAGCCAGTTGCAAGGCCCCTTAAAGAGTCCAGGTGGAAGATGATATTGGCTTGGAAGAGGACGGTAGCAGTGTAATTGGAGAGAAGTGACTAGTCTGAAGACAGGTTATGGAGACAGAACCAAAGAACTTACCTGTGCCTTGACTGGGTGTGGGATGTGAGGCAGTGAGAAATCAGGAAAAACATGTAGCATTTTGGACTAAACGTCTGGGGGGATGATGGAAACATACTGGGGTGGGGGGGGACAGGTTTGTTAAAGGGAAATCGAGAATTCTAGTTTGGACATGTAAAGTTTGGAGTACCTGTTAGATACCCAAGTGGTGGTGATAAGCAGGGAAACTAGGAGTGCGTTATCAGCCCGTAGGTCAGCGGTCCCCAACATTTTTGGCACCAGGGACCGGTTTCGTGGAAGACATTTTTTCCACGGATGTGGATTGAGGGGTGTGGTTCAGGAGGTAATGTGAGCCATGGGGAGCGGCACATGAAGCTTTGCTCACTGGCCCACAGCTCACCTCCTGCTGTGCGGCCCGGTTCCTACCAGGACATGGACCGCTGCCGGTCCGAGGCCCAGGGGTTGGGGACCCCAGCCGCAGGTGGTATTTACGGACATGAGACCTCAGATAACAGAGGAAAGGATTTAAGCGGAGTGATGTTGAGGTCTGAGGCCTGAACCCTGGGGCATATTTAGGGCAAGTGGGAAGAGGCGGAGGAACAAACAGGCCAAACAGAGAGGGAACAGGAAGCAGGCTAAGATTTCGGTGCTGTGGAACACGGGAGAAGAAAGTGATTCATTGTGTCAAATGATGCTGAGAGGTTGAGGAAGATGACGACAGAGATGTGGGCATTGGATTGGCAAACCGCAGGTCATCGGCGACCTTCACTAGAGAGGATTCATGGGACTTTTAAAAATCTGATTGGAGAGGGCAATCATGGGGCCAAAAGTACAAGTGGAGGTCTACACATCACACGTCTAAATATTTAAATTTTATCAGCCAAGCAAACTGCTAAATAAAATATTATTGTATTTATTACATATTGGAAGGCGAGATTCAAATTTAGAATTCTCCAACTCCTTGAGTTCCTTACCAGAAGGAACTGGCATAGAGAGAACTGGAACCCTGACCTGCTCCCCCAGCTTTTTCTTCTCTCCCTCTGGATTGAATATCCAAGTTCCACCTACACATGCTTCCCCAACCCTCCACCCTAGTCAACAGCCATCTCTGAGGCATAGAGATATATACACCACATCCCTTGGATCTGGGGAACAGCCCCTAATAGGCCCTGGGAGCTGGTTTGGGACCATTTAGACAGGGTCCTAGGCATCCTGAGTGAGGTCTGGGGAGGCGGCAAATCCACAGGTTTGTGTTCCCCTCATGGGGAGGGGCATAGCCTGAGGGGGGCCCGAGTGGGGTCCTCTAAAGCATGGGGCTTAGGGGCAGTACTGGAATGGGTTAAAGAGAGAATGGGGATTATGAGGTGAAGCGGTGAGAAAGCAGTGTAGACAGCTCTTTGGAGGGACTTTTCCTATAATGGGGACGTAGCCGGAAGGAAAGGAAAAGCCAAAGAAAACTTAGTCTTTTTGCTTTTTAAAGACAGCATTTTTGCATGGTGATGGAAAGGATGAATGGAGGAGAGGATGGGGATAATGTTGGGCCCACAGTCCTTCAGCAGGTGAGAGGAACAGGATCTAAGCCTCAGGGGGAGAGATTGGTACAGACAGTTCTTCCACTATTAGATGAGGGAGAGCAGATTCAAAGGGCACAGATGTAGGTAGCCTGGTAAATCTGGCAGTGGGAGGAAGAAAAATCATTCTTTTCTAATTGCTTCTCATGTTTACCATTACTTAGCAAATGAGATCATCCACTGAGAGTAGGGAGAGACAAGTTGTGAAAAGTTATCTGAGACACTTAATGGTTAAGATGGTAAATTTTATATTATTATGTATTTTACCATAATTAAAAATAATAATAATCTTAGGGAGTTCGCTGGTGGCTTAGTGGTTAGGATTCTGGGCTTTCACTGCCATATCCCAGTTCAATCCCTGGTCGGGAACTGAGATCCTGCAAGCCGTGTGACACAGCCAAAAGGAAAAAAAAATTTCAAAAGATGAAAAAAGGCTAATAAGTAAACATCCTCCCCTTTTTCAAAAAAAAAAAGCTACCTGGGAAAACAGGAGAGTAAATATATTAGGGAAATGTAATATTAGAGGCAGTACTAGGAGCTTACTGGAGACTTATGGACATAAATTTAAAGCAAAACCAATAAGCTTATTAATCGTGCATGTTTTTCCTCTGCTACCTTCAGTTACCAGAGTACAAATAGGTGAAGCAGGCAGAAAGTTGGGTTAAGAGAATTTGATTGATGTAAGAAGATTTGTGACTTTAATTAAAAAATATTTAAGAGAATTTGATTGACTTAGACTAAAACTGAATGCTTAAAAACTTCTGGATTAGTAAACAATTTCAGATTTATTAGGTTTGTAAATAGTGTTTCAGTGCTTAGCAATTTTGTTTGTTTCATTTATAAGTCTGCCTTGTAAGATGTCTGAAGCACTGAAGAGAATCAAATCTGTAATTGTGGTTAAAAATGCCAAAGCTGGGCTTCCCTGGTGGCGCAGTGGTTGAGAGTCCGCCAAATGTTATTAATCAAGTTTGTAAGTGATGTTAAATATTTAGGAGAATTTACTATGTCAAATCTACAAGTTAAGTTAGCACAGATGTAAGAACAAATGAAAATGTGTCTAACTTTAGATAAGACTTATAAATACAACAATATCAGCTTTGAGCTATATGTTAAAGGCTTAGCGAAAATTGGGTTTTTACATTTAAAAATTTAGCAAATTGAGCATTAATTAAAATACAAGTAACTGTAAGTATACTCTTGTACTCACTAAGGCCCAAATTTAGATGCTGAAAATATGGCTGTTCCCTATGAGATGCCATCTTATGCCAGTCTCACCATTTTATTTTCTCAGCACAGGTACCTACCTTCCATGTTCCAAAATTCCACTAAAATGACAGAAAAATATGCATTATTTACATATACAAAATCGTTTATATTTAATATATATTATTTACATATAAAATATCTATATGGTCTGGCAAATTTTGCATATAGATCTATAACTGCCAAAACTAAGAAAGAGTCCTATTAGTAAATGAGAAATGATGAAGAATTCCTGTAAGATAGAATATATAAGGGTTCCAATCAATGGCAAAACTAGGGTAGAGAAACTTGACACTAAGCACTCCTGAGGGAAGGTAGCTCTTCCCAAGGAATCCAGGGAGAAATCCAAGATTAGAGTAAACACATAGAAGAGAGAGAGAGAGGTCCGCCTGGACAGTTGTTAAAGTAATTAAATACAGGGCTGCATTTGGCCTGGCTGGATCAGATATCGCCCTCTAGCTGGCAGCTCAAGGCAGATAAAGTTCCCAGGCTAAAGACCCCAGGACTACTTTTTGAATAGGGGAATAAATACCTTTCTTGGAGAAGGCTCTGAACTTGAAGGCTGGCCTGGATGGGGAAGCAGAGCCTTTCTTAACGGGGCCTCCAAAACAACAGGGACTGAGGTTGGGGAGGAAGAGAAAAGGTTGTCCCCAGTGCCTGGTCCTGTCATTGCTACCTGGGTAGCTCTCCAAGGTAGGATGCTTCAGAATAACTGCAGGGGCAGCCGAAGGAGGCAAGCAGTGCCCCAGAGAATACTCAGCTACCTACCAAGAAGGATAGAATATCTCGACCCCTAGAATATAAACCACCTGGTCTGGCAGTACATTTACCCCATCCCTTAAAATCCCAGGAATTGGCTCCGGAAATAAGAACAGGGATCCTCATTTGGATTAACAATGCTCCAGCTTCCAACACTGCAAGTTCTAGAGAAAGGAGTGGTGGATACAAGAAACATAGTGTTTATAAACACTAGTAAAACTTATGACTATATCTAAATAAATGTGGATATATTTATTGTGAGAAAAATTAAAAACTGGAACTAGAATTTCATAAGATTTCAACATTGGAGGGGGCAGGAAAGGGTCTGAAAGTAGGTTATGGCTTGAATTATTCCAAGGGGGCTGTAGAGGCAAAGTCAGTCTAGATACTGATGGGAAGATATCTGACAGGAGATTTAAGATGAATTGGAATGGGTCATGCAGGAGGCTTCTGGGGTGCGGGAAATATTTCATTTCTCAACGTAAAAATGTTAAGTTTTGTTTGCTTTATGTTTTTTTTTCCTGAGTGTCTTATATTTCTCTACATATGGTATTTTATAATAAAACATTTAAAAAATCAAGAGTGACTGCTAGATTTGGGATTTTCAAACCCGGCTGCATATACAACATGGGGAAGGTTTAAAAATACTGATGGCCAGAGCACACCCCAGACCAAATGAATTAGAATCTCTGGGATGGGGACATATGTATCTGAGAACCACTGTACTGAAAGAATAAAAATGAACAAATTCAATGGGAGGAAACAGTAATCACGATCAATGTTAATGGGTTAAATTCTCAAAGTAAAAGAACTCAACAAGATCACCGAGATCCAAGTTTCCTTCATTTCTCAGGTTTCCTATCTTAGTATTGGCTCTGTTCTCAAATTCCTTGTGGCTACAGGACTGCTGTAGAAATGTTATCCCTATGTGCTTTTAGGTTTATATTAAGAGGGAAAGAACTCTTGAGTGTATGCCAGATATCTCAGCAAAACCTTCATGGCATCTCTTTTCTTCTACTGTGATCATGTGCTTAACCCTGAGCTAATCTCTGTGACCAGGAGACTTTGGTTGGTCAGGCCTACATCACAGGCATGCCCACCCCCTGCCCCAAACTCGGGGTGCAGTCAATATTGCCAGAACTACATGGGATGAAAGTGTGGGGGAGAGCTGGAGCCTCAGGCAAAACCCAGAAGCTGTTAGCAGAAGTAGAGTGAATGGAAGCTGGGCAACCAAAGAGAAAAAAAAATTCCATAATGGAAATATAGATTCAAGGCATTAGAAAACACTAAAAACTAAACCAAAGTGGGTAGGTTCAAAGTGGAGGTTAAGGAGATGGAAACTGGTTAAAAAAAATATCCTGCCCTACAGAAACAGTTGTCTATGGGCTTGACTGAGGCCAGAGAAGAAGCTATTAAGGACAGTGGACAAGCTGAGTCAATCTCCATGGCTACCGGTCCATCCTATATCCCCAAATATGTATCTGCAGCTCAGGTTTCTCTCTCCACGTTTATATACACACTTGCCTTCTGGACAACTATACTACATGCCTAAGAGGCAGTTCAAACTCATCACGGCCAAAACTTAATTACCAAAAGACGCCAACTCTCCTCTTCTTAAATTCCTTTTCTTCGTTAATTACCTCAGGCTCTAAACCAGGAACGCAGAATCATCTTTTAATTCCTTCCTCTCTCACCTCCATGTCTCATCTTTCTCTAAGAATGGTTTCTATCTCCATTCTTCATCTAGATTTAGCACAATTGTAATTTAATCTTTGGGTAATTTGTTTGAATAGTGATCACTCCCACCAGGCTGGATCCAGGACAATAGGCCCATTGCAGTCTTTCCATTTTTGTATCCCCAAATCTTAGCTCTGTTACTGGCATTCAGTACTGGCGAGTATTTGTAGAAAGGTTAAAATCAAGTCTGCCAGCATCCAGTTTTATGCGCCATTTTCCAAACTCAAAACTATATTACTACCTGAGTAATCTTCTGAAAATACAGATCTGACCCTATTTTCCCCTCTGTTTAAAATCTTTGCATCTTTCAATGACCCCGTCATTCCCTAAAGGAAAGCAGTGTTTCTTAAACTTTCAGTGTCTAATAACTACTTATTAGCTCTCTGGAGCATATTGAAAACCTCCAATTTTAGGTAAACATTCATAAAATTTTTAAATAATAAAATTAGTATAAACTAACTTAAAAATTAATAATATTCAAGTATCCCTTGTTATCCAAGCCTATTTATCTCCTGAGTTTGGGTAGGGAGAGTTGAAATAGCAAAAGTAGGATGATGAGAAATATCAAGTCAGCGAAAGGGATACTGTTATTTGCAATCAATCATTAAAGTATATAACATACACACATATATGTGTGCATCTGGATTAATGACAGATTCCATTTATTTTGTTCTGCTAAACTAGAGAGCATAACTAAGAATTATGGGCAGCAAATGCTTGGTGGCCCTACAGACGGTTGTGTATATTTCGATGGGACCTATACCTAGAAAAAGTGGTGAAGTCTTTCACTAAAGGCCACTTTTACAAGCAAGTAAGTCAAAGAATATACCTTATTCAAAGGCTGGATTGTTGGATGTTTTAACTGGGATGGTAGTTGCAAATGAATTTCTAATGTTTTTTGTTTGGGTTCAGCTCTGGAAAGAATTTCTCCATGTTTTCTGCCATAGTGAATGGTTTTTAAATATGCCCAATAATATGTTGTTGATGTCTTTCTCCAGAAAATGAAAAAAAATCAAGTATTAGGAAAGAGTCAATGCCTGCTAACAAAGCCTCTTCACCACAGTTCAATTTCCTGGTATCTTATCCTTGGCACTGAATGTCCTAAGAGGTTAGGCCTGAAGTGAGAGGTTTGAGCTTTTCAAGCTACTGCCCAGGGCATGTTGACACCCACTTGAAATCACTGAGATAACATTTCCTTACAACACTGGTAATGACCCAGATTTGTGGTTTCTGGCTTTCCCTAGCATTATTGGTGTTATAAAGAAGTCTTATCTCCTCCCTCCTTTCAATTATTCACATGAGTACCTTCCCCTTGGATAGCCAGCACGCTTTAGGGTGGAGAAACAGTTTTAGTACACACCGCCCATTTCTTCACAAAACACACGGGAAAGACATGTGCTCCCTGATGGAGATTTGATTGTGCTAACAATTTTTGTTAGTTCTTCAACACTTAGAGAAGATCAGCATGCGTAACTGTTCTTGGTAAATAAAACAGCGTGCAATTTTAGCACCTGGATACAACTATTTTTGAGTAGTCAAGTGAGGTACGTGGCAAAAATGGCCCTAATCCTTCATCCCTCCTTATGTCCATGCCCTCTGTCACAGTGTGGTAGCACCCTCCCACTCTACCTCTGAGCTGGCCATGGGACTTGCTGTGGCCCAATGGGATTTGCTGTGGCCCGATGGGATGGTAGCAAATGTGACAAAGCAGAGACCTGAAGAGTGCTTGCGTGTTTGGACTTGCTTGTTCTTGTTCCTCTGCCTTTGCCATAAGAACATGCTTGGGCCAGCCTGCTAGAAGATGAGATGCATAGAGTAGAGTTACCCGACTTGTCCCAGCCAAGTCTATCCCAGACAAGCCGTGCTGATACCCAGACACATGAAAGAACCCAGCTGAGAGGAGCAGAGCTGCCTACACCACCCACAGCCAGGACTGGCTTCATGGCTATGGGGCCTTTGTAGTCACACAGGGTCCTGTGCTAAGAAAAGTCCCATGCTTGGTTTCATATTCTGCTGTCATGACCCTGAAATTCTTAATCACTTTTGAATAAGGGGCCATGCATTTTTATTTTGCACTGAGCTCCACAAATCATGTAGCTGGTCTTGCCCACGTTCTAGCATGACACCTGGAGGAGCCTAGCTGAGATGGGGAGGAGCCTCACGGGCCTACAGACTCATGAGATTAATCAATTCCTACTGTTGAAGTGACTAGGGTTTGTAGTTGTTTTACATTTTGTAGCAATAGATACTGACACACCAAGCCTTTTTTTGCTGGACGCATGGCTGGTCCTCCATCAGCATTACCTCAAATACACTTCTAACCTGCATCATATCTCACAAAAATATTAGATTAATTGATAATGAGAATTCAAAATTATAAATTATGTCTTTCTCATTCATATAGCCACCACGGAGATCTTTTCCCACAAGTGGTTTCACTCAACTGTAAAACAAAATATTGGCTCTCATCAGTACAACAGTAGTAGTTCCACCATCTTTGTGTGCCATTTGTGCTATGCAGACTATCCTGACATTAGGTTTGCTTATGGCTACTTTGGCTTTCTTCCTCAGCATTTTATTTGTCCTGAATTTGAGGCTGGTTTTATAAGCATGTTGGCCATAGCATGACTTGTATCTGTTGATGCTGTTGCCTTGGCGTCTTTGCATTTAGAAATAAAATTAATCAATTTCATACCAGAAAATATTATTTTGTGCTTGGTCCCAGAAAAACTACTGGTTGACCTATAAGGTTATGCTATTTTGGAAATGATGTAAAATCTCTGAGAGCATCACGAGCTCTCTGACAGAGTTTTCTAATACAGAGTGCGCAAGGGGGGATAAATCCCTTGTTCAACAAAATCCAGCTTTTAGATATTCATAGCCACACTTCCCGTTCACACTTTCCCTTTCAGCCGCTTGGGTGAGATAATCACGTTCACAGATGCTCTCGTCCCAATAGATCCTGAAGTCCTGTTCACTAATTATGCTTCAGAATTGTAGAGTTTATACTACTATTTTGATCATTGCTTTTCCACTTCAATGAACCACTTTTTAGTCATTAATCTATTTTTGTTAATCAGAGCCATAACACAATAATAACAAAAAATGCAAATTTTACACACATAAACAATAATATTCCAATGATATAGCTAAAATAAACTATATCCTAGTAACTGATTTTAACTACATCTTGTTAAGTGTCTGACCGATTTGATCCGTCCATATGTGTGAACCATTATTAAGAACATAATGGTATCTGATACTTTTTCTTCCATTTCAAATTCATAACATTTTAAAGAACATATCTTTTTATTACTTGTGCCACAGAAGCTGCTTGAGGACCATTAGTTTTACAGATTAATGGATCACATTTTAGAAACACTGACCTAAAAGGCCTGAACTCTGACACGATACGTAAGCCATTTCGTAATCTAGTCCCTTGATTCATATCAAACAATAGTTGCTATTAGTGTGTATACACACACACATTGTCATTAGTATAACAGTAACAACAGCAACAACACTTTCTATTTACTGAGACCTTAAATGACGCCATGTGATCAGGTGCCTTTCTAAGCATTTAAAAGGGATTCTCTTATTTCAAACTCACAGTAACCCTAGGAGGTAGGTACTAGTTTGTTAGGAATTATGAATATTACAGAGGTACTTGCTCAAAATCACAGAGCTAGTAAGACGCCAAGCAGGAATCTGATTCCAGGCTTGTCTAATTCTCAAGGACTATATTACCCGGCCCCCACCCTGCCTCTTCAACCTCCCCTTCCTGTACTCTCTCACAAACGCTCGCAGCCTCTGTATGCCTCAGCGAGGCCACACTACCTTCCATTCCCCAGAGAAGATGTCTTCCACCTGTGTCTGTGCCCATCTTATTCCTTCTGTCTGGAATGCCCTCCGCTTTTCCCCCCCCCCGTCACCCTTGTGAACTTTCATTCACCCTTCAGCACCCAATTTAAGAGTCTCCTCTATGAAGACTTTCCTTCCACCCACACCCCAGATTCTTACCTTGTCTGTAATATCAGCCTAACTTTTATTTCTTTCTATTCTCCAGACAAAGATGCAAAAATGTCTAGAGTGACAGCTGAGTTATTAAGAATTATAAGATGACAGAACATAATTTACTACATTGTACCTGATTGTTCCCTGGTCTATCATTAGTCGACTCCAGTTATTGATTTACGCCTCAATGAATAGGCAATTCCTTACCTTAAAATGTTATTCTCAGCTGGTCAGAGGACAGAATTAATTTTTATTGCATCTATAATAGCAACTAGTTAACTTCACGAGGCACAGGGAATACATTCTCTATTTTACCCTCTCCAATTTACTATCTGAGAGTGAGATCCATGATAATAAGTAAAATTTCCAAATTAACTGTCTCTAAGAACTGGTAGGGATATTGTTTTATGGATACTTAGAAAACACAGCTCTATCAAGGTGGCAAGAGTATATCTTTAGGTCTGCTGGTAATTAAGGAAGCTGTAAGTTAATCAGTTATATTCTCTCTGAAGAGAAAGTAGGGGCTTCCCTGGTGGCACAGTGGTTAAGAATCCGCGTGCCAATGCAGGGGACATGGGTTCGAGCCCTGGTCCAGGAAGATCCCACATGCTGCAGCAAGTAAGCTCATGTGCCACAACTACTGAGCCTGCTCTCTAGAGACCACGAGCCACAACTACTGAGCCTGCGTGCCACAACTACTGAGCCTGCACTCTAAAGCCCACGAGCCACAACCACTGAAGCCCGTGCATCTAGAGCCTGTGCTCCGCAACAAGAGAAGCCACTGCAAAGAGAAGCCCACGCAACGCAACGAACAGTAGCCCCTGCTCGCCACAACTAGAGAAAGCTCACATGCAGCAACGCAGCCAAAAATAAATTAATTAATTTTAAAAAAGAGAAAGTAGAAGGTGGTGGTTTAGAGCAATGGTCTCTAAACTCTTTTGAACACTCACTTCAGCAGTAGACATGTGAACCTTCACCCCCTCAAATGTGTGTATTTATTTATAGTTTATGTATGTGTACTACTGAATTAACATTCAGTATGGAAAAACATTCAAAAAACATACAAAACATTCATGAAATGGAAACGAAAAGGAATGAGGTAAGGAATAAATAAAAATAGAAGTTCCACTATTTTCCTTCCTTACCCAGTGGATCATCTTGTGCACCTGCTGGGATACATTCACACTACCAGCAGAAGACTCATTGGACAAATACCAACTGGCCCCGGTGGATCCAGATGCTGGGCTCACCCTAGTGGTCCTCAGCACCTGGTTGGCCCCTGTGGACCCAGGATCCAGGTCCAACCATGCAGACTCTGGTCCCAGATCCATCACTGCAGACCCAAGCACCAGGCCTGCCTGGTGAACCCGGGCTCCAGGTCCACCCCCAAGGACCCAGGCACCAGGTCTTCCCACCTGCTGACCCAGGCACCAGGCCTGCCCACTTATGGATATCACCTAGAATCTCTGGATGGGCTGACTGGTGAAGGGCTTTGCCTACTGAAGCCAGTCTATAAAGGCATTCTTCAAGGTGTAGACACCAACACAAGGCCACAAGGATCATGAATAATGGAGAAAACATGACACCACCAAAAGAAACTAATAAAACTCCAATGACTGACCCTAAAGAAATGGAGATCTATGAACTGTCTGACAAAGAATTCAGAATAATCCTCTTAAAGAAATTCAATGAACTACAAGAAAACGCAGATAAATAAATGAAATTAGGAAAACAATGCATGAACAAAATGAGAGGTTCAACAAAGAAACAGAAACTATGTATTAAAAAAAAGTAGAAATTCTAGAGTTCAAGAACACAATAATTGAACTGAAGAATTCAATAGAGAGCTTTGGCAGATTTGACCAAGCAGAAAAAAGAATTAGTGAGCTAGAAGGCAGATCATTTGAAATCATCCAGTCAGAGAAGTCAAAGAAAAAAGAATGAAAGAGTCAAGAAAGCCTATGTGAATCATGATATACCATTAAAAGAAACAGTTACGTATTATTGGAGTCCCAGAAGAAGAGGGGGAAAGGGGGAAAAGAAAGCTTAGTTAAAGAAACAGTGGCTGAGAACTTCCCAAACCTGGGGAGAGATTTGGACATCCAAGTTCATGAAGCTAATAGGTGACTGTAAAATTTCAACACCCAAATCATGTTTTCCAAGACAACTTAGAATAAAATTGTCTAAAATCAAAGAAAATGAGATAATTTTTAAAGCAGCAAGAGAAAAAAAAATCTCACCTATATGGGAACCCCCATAAGGCTATTAATGAATTTCTCAGCAGAAACCCTGTAGGGCAGAAGAGACTGGGATAATATATTCAAATTACTGAAAGAAAAAAAAAAAAACTGTCAAGAACACTTTACCTAGCAAAATTGTCTTCGAGAAATGGAGAGAGAAAGATTTTCCCAAACAAACAGAAGCTGAGGGAGTTCATCATGACTAAACCTGTCTTACAAGAATCGCTGAAACGAGTTCTTCAAGCAGAAATGAAATAACATGAAAATATAAAAGATACTGGTAAACGTAAGTATATAGTCAAATTCAGAATACTCTAATACTGTTATATGGTGGTGTTTTAATCAATTAACTCTAGTATAAAGGTTTAAAGGACAAAAGTATTAAAAATAACAATAGCTACAATAATTTGTTAGTGAATATACAATATAAAAGAGGTACATTGTGACATCAAAAACATAAAATATAGGGTAGGAATAAAAGAATAGAGCTTTTGTATGCAGTCAAAGTTAAGTTATCAACTTCAAATACACTGTTACGTCTACAAGATGTTTTATTTAATACTCATGATAACTACAGAGCAAAAACCTACAGTAGATACACAAAAGATAAAGAGAAGGGAGTCAAAGCATTCAATTATGGAAAATCACCAGTACAGAAAGAAAGACAGCAAAAAAGAAAGGAAAAAGGGAACTACATAACAGCTGGAAAACAATTAATGAGATGGCATTAGTAAGTCCTTACCTATCAATAGTTACTTTCAATGTAAATGGATTAAATTCTCCAATCAAAAGGCACAAAGTGGCTGAATGGATTAAAAAACAGAAACCAACTTTATGCTGCCTCCAAGAGACTTACTTCAGACTTAAGGACATGAACAGGCTCAAACTGAAGGGGTGGAAAAATATATTCCACGCAAATGGAAACCAAAAGAGAGCAGGAGTGGCTATACCTATATCAGACAAAATAGACTTTAAGTCAAAAGTGTTAACAAGAGACAAAGAAGGTCACTATATAATGATAAAGGGGTTAATTAATAAAGGAAATACAGCAACTGTAAATATATATACAACCCAAATCAGAGCACCTAAATATATTAAGCAAATACCAGTAGATGTGAAGGGAGAGATAGACAACACTGCAATAATAGTAGGAGACCTCAATACCCGACTTTCAATGATGGATAGATTATCCAGACAGAAAATAAATATGAAACGTTGGACTTGAACTACACCTTAGACCAAATAGACCTGACAAACACGTATAGAATATTCTACCCAACAGAAGCAGAATACACATTCTTCTAAAGCACACATGGAACATTCTCCAGGATAGATCATATGTTAGATTACAACACAAACCTAGCAAATCGCAACTGTAAGATGATTGAAATCATACCAAGTATATTTTTTGACTGATATGAAACTAGAAATCAGTTACAAGAGGAAAACTGGAAAATTCACAAATGTGTGGAAATTAAACAACACACTCTTGAGCAACCAATAGGTCAAAGAAGAAATCAAAAGAGAAACCAACAATATCTTGACACAAACACAAATGAACACACAACATACCAAAACTTATGGGATGCAGCAAGACTAGTTCTAAGAGGGAAGTTTAATGCAATAAACATCTCTATTTAAAAAAAAAAAAAAAGCAAGGTTCCTAAAGTGAATGAACCCAGCCAGTGCCTCTTGCAATGGAGATGGCCACGTCTTGAGAGTTACCAACTCTGGAAAAATGAGCGTCCTCAAGAGACCCCAGAATCTAACAAAGCATATACACTTCCTTTATAGAGTCTCTTGCTGCTATGACTTGATTCTCACAAGCTCCAATTTGGTTGTATTTGCTACTTCCCTGCAGGTGAAGAAAGCTTTCTTTGCTTTGGTGACTAATGGTATACAAGCTGCCCCTTTCTGGGACAGCAAAAAGCAAGGACCTGTGGGCATGTGGACTACCACTGATTTCATCAATATCCTGCACCGTTACTATAAATCAGCCTTGGTACAGATCTATGAGTTGGAAGAACACAAGACAGAAACTTGGAAGGAGGTGTGCATACAGGACTTCTTTAAACCACTTGCCTGCATTTCTCCTAATGCCAGCATGTTTGATGCTGTCTCTTCATTAATTCAAAACAAGATCCACAGGCTGCCAGTTGTTAACCCAGAATCAGGCAATATCTTGTACATCCTCATCCACAAATGCAGTCTCAAGTTCCTCAAATTGTTTATCACTAAGTTCCCAAGCCAGAGTTCATGTCTAAGTCTCTGGAAGAGCTACAAATCAGCTTCTATGCCAACACTGTTATGATCTGCTGTATGTGGCTCTGGGCATCTCTGTACAGCACCAGTTCTCAGCCCTGCCAGTGGTGAATGCGAAAGGTCATGTGGTAAACATCTTTTACAAGTTTGATGCTATCTATCAGGCAGCAGAAAAGACCTACAACAACCTAGGTGTGTGTGTCTGTAGCCAAAGCCCTGCGACATCAATCATATCACTATAAATGTGTCCTCGAGTGCTACCTGCATGAGACTCTGGAGACCATCATCAATAGGCTGGTGGAAGCAGAGGTTCACCAGCTTGCAGTGGTGGATGAGAGTGATGTGGTCAAGGGAATGGTATCATTATCTGACAACCTGTAGGACCTAGTGCTTACAGGCAGAGAGAAGCAGCCCTGAGCTGAGGGAAGAGGGCAAGCAGCACCAGCGGATGTGCCTCACTCACTGCCTGCCTAAAGCTCTGGGAATCACAGATAAAACCTTCTGACTGTTCCGTGCTCAGGAGCCCCCCTACCCTTCTACCTGGGAGCTGGAGAATGCATGGGGAAAGGAAGGAGAATAAATTTTTAGGTGGCCTTAACCTCACAGTACTCAGAAAAACTTTCAGTCTAGCCCATCCTAGTTCCTACCCTCTTATTCATATCCCCCTTTCTGGGCAAACTCTGGGCTCTGTGCCCCCCCCAGAAAATTCTGATCTCTAAGAGATCCCTGGGCTTCACTTAGCCTTAGCCTCTATATCTGCCTCTGACTCCACTATAAGATAACAGCACCATAGAACTCTTCATAAAGATACTTTCATTCATCCTGTTTCATGTTGGGTGAAAGAGGCTAAATTCATTTTGTGACATTTCTTCCCACAATGAGAGTGGGGTGGATCATTGGGAGGAGGGTTTTGGGGTGTCTATGCTGTATGCATGTGAAGGGAGATGGGAGTTGGTGAAAGAAGAAGGCAGAGCGGTTAGCTGAGGTTATTGCTTTTCATGGTGAACCTAATTAAAATGATAAGAACCCATCCTGAGGGTTGTCTTTTCGTCTTGTTTATGTTTTCCTTTGCTGTGCAAAAGCTTTTAAGTTTCATTAGGTCCCATTTGTTTTTGTTTTTATTTCCATTTCTCTAGGAGGTGGGTCAAAAAGGATCTTGCTGTGATTTATGTCATAGAGAGTTCTGCCTATGTTTTCCTCTAAGAGTTTTACAGTGTCTGGCCTTACATTTAGGTCTTTAATCCATTTTGAGTTTATTTTTGTGTATGGTGTTAGGGAGTGTTCTAATTTCATTCTTTTACATGTAGCTGTCCAGTTTTCCCAGCACCACTTATAAAATTAATTAAATTAAATTTTAATAAATGACAAGAACCACCCCCCCAAAAAAAGAAAGAAAGATTACAAAACTTTATACCTTAAGGAAAGAGAAAAAGAAGAACAAAGTAAGCCCAAAATTAGCAGAAGGAAGGAAATAACAAAGATTGGAGCAGAAATAAATGAAATGAAGACCAGAAAAACAATAGAAAAGATAACACAATTAAGAGCTGGGTTTCTTTTAAAGATAAACAAAATTGACCAACCTTTAGCTAGACTAATTAAGAAAAAAAGAGAGGACCCAAATAACTGACATTAGAAATGAAAGAAGAGACATTACAGCTGATATCACAGTAATACAAAGGATCATAAGAGACTACTATGAGCAATTATATGCCAACAAATTGGATAATCTAGAAAAAATGGATAAATTCCTAGAAACATTCAAACTAACAAGACTGGATCATGAAGAAATAGAAAATATGAACAGACCAATAACAAGTAAGGAGATTGCATCAGTAATCAAAAACCTCCCAACACAGAAAATCCAGGACCAGATGGTTTCCCTGATGAATTCTAACAAACATTTAAAGAATTAACACCAACCTTTCTCAAACTCTTCCAAAAAATTGAAGAGGACAGAACACTCTTAAGTTCATTTCACAAGCTAGCATGACCATGATGCCAAAGCCAGATAAGGATGCTACAAGAAAAGAAAACCAAAGGTCAGTTTCACAGATTAATATAGATACAAATATTCTCAACAAAATACTCACAAACTGAATTCAGCAGCACATTAAAAGGATCATACAACATGATCAAGTGGGATTTATGTCTGGGATGCAAGGATGGTTCAACATATGCAAATCAATAAATGTGATACACCACATTAATAGAATGAAAGATAAAAATCATATGATCATCTCAATAGATGCAAACAAATACTTGACAAAATTCAACATGCTTTCATGATAAAAAATCTCAACAAATAGGGTATAGAAGGAATGTACCTCAACATAATAAAGGCCATACATGACAAACCCACAGCTAACATCATCCTCAACAGTAAAAGGTTGAAAGCTTTCCCAATAAAATTAAGAACAAAACAAGGGTGTCCCCTCTCAACATTTTTATTCAACAGAGTCCTAGAAGTCCTAGACAGAACAGTTAGGCAAGAAAAAGAAATAAAAAGCATATAAATCAGAAAGGAAGAAATAAAAATGTCTTTGTTTGCAGATGATATAATCTTTTATATAGAAAATCCTAAAGACTCCACCAAAAAAAAAAATTAGAACTAATAAATGAATTCAGTAAAGTTGAAGATACAAAATCAACCTACAAAAATCGGTTGCACTTCTTTACAACAACAATTAACTATCCGAAGAAGAAGTAAAGAAAACAATCCCATTTACAGTAGCATTACAAATAATAAAATACTTAGGGATAAATTTAACCAAGGAGGTGAAAGGTCTGTACACTGCAAATTATAAAGCATTGATGAAAGAAACTGAGGATGACACAAATAATGGAAAGATATCCTGTGTTTGTGGATCAAAAGAATTAATATTGTTAAAAGTTCATTCTACCCAAAGGCATTTCTAGATTTAATGCAATCCCTATCAAAATCCCAATGCATTTTCCACAAAAATAGAAAAAGCAATCTTAAAATGTATATGGAATCACAAAGACCCTGAAGAGGCAAAGCAATTCTGAGAAGGAAGAACAAAGCTGGAGGCATTACACTTACTGATTTATTACAAAGCTATAGTAATAAAACAGTTTGGTACTGGCATAATGACAGACACATAGATCAATGAAAAAGAACCAAGAGCCTAGAAATAAACCCATGCATATACAGTCAACTAATATATTTTACGAGAGAGCCAAGAATACTCAATAGGGAAAGGACAGTCTCTTCGATAAACGGTGCTGGGAAAACTGGATATTCACATGCAAAATAATAAAATTAGATTCCTATTTTATACAACCCACAAAAATTATCTGGAAATGGATTAAAGATTTAAATAGAAGATCCAAAACTTTAAAACTACAAGAAGAAAGCACAGGAAAAAGTTCCTTGATGTTGGTCTTAGCAACAATTTTTAGTATATGACAACAAAAGCATAGGCAACAAAAGCAAAAATCAACAGGGGGGACTAGATCAAACTGAACATTTCTGCGCAGCAAAAGCAACAATCAGCAAAATGAAAAGGCAACCTCCAGAATGGGGGGAAATATTTGCTAACTATCTTTTAAAACTTTTTTATTTTACGTTAGCATACAGTTAACAATGTTTTGTTAATTTCAGGTGCATAGCAGATTGATTCAGTTATACATATACATGTACCTGTTCTTTTTCAAATTCTTTTCCCGATTATGCTAACCATCTATCTGATCAGGGATTAATATCTAAAATATATAAGGAAATTGTATAACTCAATATCAAAATAACAAATAACCTGATTTAAAAATGGGCTAAGGACTTAAGTAGACATTCTTCCAAAGAAGGCACACAAATGACCAACAGGTACATAAAAAGATGCTCAACATCACTAACCGTCAGGGGAATGCAAATAAAAACTACAATGAGATATCACCTCACACCTATTAGAATGGCTATTAACAAAAAGACAAGAGACAACAAGTGTTGGTATGGCTGTGGAGAAAAGGAAACCCTGGGGCACTGTTGGTGGGAATGTAAACTGGTACTGTATAACTCAATATCAAAATAACCTGATTTAAAAATGGGCTAAGGACTTAAGTAGACATTCTTCCAAAGAAGGCACACAAATGACCAACAGGTACATAAAAAGATGCTCAACATCACTAACCGTCAGGGGAATGCAAATAAAAACTACAATGAGATATCACCTCACACCTATTAGAATGGCTATTAACAAAAAGACAAGAGACAACAAGTGTTGGTATGGCTGTGGAGAAAAGGAAACCCTGGGGCACTGTTGGTGGGAATGTAAACTGGTGGAGCCACTATGGAAAACAGTATGGAGATTCCTCAAAAAATTAAAAATAGAACTACCATATCATCCAGCAATCCCACGTCTGAATATATGTCTAATAGAAATGAAATCACTGTCTCAAAGAGTTATCTGCACCCTCATGTTCATTGCAGCATAATTCACAATAGCCAAGGCATGGAAACAACTTAAGTGTCCATCAGTGTATGAAAGGAAAAAGAAAATGTGATACACACACACACACACACACACACAGAGAAACACACACACACACACATACACACTGGAATATTATTCAGCCATAAAAAGGAAGGAAATCCTGCCTTTTGTAACACATGGATGGACCCTAAGGGCATTATACTAAGTGAAATAAGTCAGACAGAGAAAGACAAATACTACATGTTCTCACTTATATGTGGAATCTAAAAAATTCAAACTCATAAAAATAGTAGAATGATGGGGACTTCCCTGGTGGCACAGTGGTTAAGAATCTGCCTGCCAATGCAGGGGACATGGGTTCGATCCCTGGTCCGCAAAGATCCCACATGCCACAGAGCAACTAAGCCCGCGCACCACAACTACTGAAGCCTGTGCGCCTAGAGCCCATACTTCACAACAAGAGAAGCCACTGCAATGAGGAGCCCGCGCACCCCAACGAAGAGTAGCCCCCACTCGCCGCAACTAGAAAAAGCCTGCGTGCAGCAACAAAGACCAACGCGGCCAAAAATAAATAAATAAATAAATAAATAGTAGAATGATGGTTGACAGGGGCTGGGGCATGCGGGGAATGTTGGTTAAAGGGTGCAAACTTCCAGCTCTAAGATGCATAAGTTTTGGTAACTAGACTTAACAATACTATATTATATTCTTGAAAGTTGTTAAGAGAGTAGATCTTAAATGTTATCACTACACACAAAAAAAGGTAATTACATGGAAGAATGAAGGTGTTAACTAAGCATATTGTAGTAATCATTTCACAGTATATATATGTGTGTGTATCAAATCATCACATTGTATACCTTAAACAAATGTATATATATGTCAATAAAGCTGGAAAAAAGGGAGAATTCATCAATATAATTCACTACACTAAAAGGATAAAGTAGGAAAATCATTTTATCATCTCAGAAGACACAGAAAAAGTATTCGATAAAATTCAAAAACAATTCATATTTAAAAACTCCAAGCAAAGAAAAATAGGAATTTTCTTAATGTGATAAGAGATAAAATTCTAAAAAACCCCATTCAACCAAAAAAAAAAATCTGTTACTTAATTGTGTAATGTTGAATGCTTTCCCTTTGAGATCAGAATGAGACAAGGATAATTACTTTCACTATTTCTATTATATTGTATTAGAAGTCTTGGCTGGTACAATGAGGCAATGACAACAAAAATTAAAAGGTGTAAGGATAGGAAAGGAAAAAAATTAACTTGCAGAAAATAGTTTGGCATTTTCTTGTAAAACTGAACTTATGCATACTCTATGATCCAGCACTTTCACTCCTAGGTATATAGCTTAGAGAAATTCTTGTACAAGTCCATAAGACATGTACAAGACCAAATGCCCATCAAGAGTAGAATGGATGAATAAATTGTAGCACATTCACTTGGTGGATTACTATACATCCGTGAAAATGAATGAACATACACAAACACAGATGAATCTCAAAAATAAAATATTGAGTAAAATAAATGTCATAGAAGAATATCTATGATCTGATTACATTTATCTACAACTCAAAAAGTTGGAAAAACTAATATATTGGTTAGGGATGCACACATATGTAATAAAACTAGCAGAAAAATTACTATTATAAAAGTCAAGATAGAGGTTACCTCTAGGGAAGATGAAGAGAGATGTTATTGGAGGGCTTCTAAGGCACTAGGTAGGTGTTACAAGGACATTTTTATTCTTCAGGCTGTATGTATATATGTATGTATTTATACATACATGTTTCATGTGTGATACATTTCACCATAAAAGTTTTTTTGAAAGCAATTCTTTTTAGGTCTAATTACCTAGAGGTATTTAGAGGAACATATTCAACGATACCTTGAGAAAACAACCAGTAAAGTCTAGACTTTGGGAAAATCTAGAGGACAAATCATCATATTTCTTCAATACAAAATTTCAAGGAAAAAAAAAAAGAGATGAACAGGAACCTATAAATTACAAAAGAGGTAAGAGACATATTAACCAATTGCCAGGTACAGACCTTGTTCAGACGCTAATTCAAACAAACAAATTACTACAAATATGACAACTGCAGATATGGGAACACTATCTGGATATCTGATGATAATAAGAATTTATTCTTGATTTTATTGGGAAGCAGTGATGATACAGTGGTTATGTTTTAAAAAGGGGCCCTTGTCTTTTAAGGGACAATCATTCCCTCGAAATCCCCCTCAACATCCTCGCCCTTTTCTCTCCTGTGGAATTTGTTCAGCAAAACTTCAACCCGACTTGCACTCCAATATTTACAGATGAAATTTTATCATGTCTAAGATTTGATTCAAAATAATCCTGTTTGGTGGCGGCAGTGGGTGGGGTGGAGGGATGGTATAGAGAAAACAAGATTGGCCATGAGTTGAAAATTATTGAAACTAATGTTGGTATACTGGTTTTCACTATATTTATATATACATTTGAGATATTGCATAATAAAAATTAAAATAAAATAAAAACCAGGACAAAATTTTAAAGAACTTCTGCTAAATCAAGATCTGTTTTGAAAGGGAAAATAAATATAGAAGTGAGTGTGACATTTTGGGGTTCATTACCTTCTCACTCTGCCCAGAATAGCACCATTTATTTTGTTTATCTTATTTTGGCTGTAACGCACAGCTTGTGGGATTTTAGTTCCCCGACCAGGGATTGAACCCGGGCCCTCAGCAGTGAGCGTATGCAGTCCTAACCACTGGACCACCAGGTCATTCTCAGCACCATTTGTTTTTCACAAGACAATCTAGATCATTGCTTCTAAATCTTCAGTGTACATACAAGTCACCTGAGCATTGTTAACATGCAGATTTGGATTCAGAATATCTAGGTTGGGGCCTGATATTCCACATTTCTAACAAGCTCCCATGTGATGCTGATGCTGGACTACCTCCAAGAATGCAGTCTTTCACCTCATCATAACCTCTATTCCGTTGAGCTTACCACTCATTCATCCTCCATCATTCCTTCCTGGTTCCATTCCCATTCCGATCCAGCTTGGATTCTGTGGCTCACCTGGACGATCATTCCCTTAAAACCCCCTTCAACATCCTCGCCCTTTTCTCCCCTGTGGAACTTGTTCAGCAAAACTTCCACCCGACTTGCACTCCACCATCTCCAGGTTCTTGAATCCAAGCACTTAAATGTTACTGGAGAAAATGAGACAATTTAAATACATGCTCTCTGTTCTCAGTAGGCACTCTGCTTTGCCCAGCAACCCTACTTCTCTCTTCAAGATGCTTATTTCCAAAATGACCATTTTATATCTTTACCTCCTCCCTCTTCTCATCTCCTTTCTCTCTACTAATCCCCTTTCACTGGGAAAATAAAAGTTGGCAGATAGGAAACTCTTCATCCTCTCAATACCAAAATCTAGAAGGCTTCATGTATCTGCTCCATCTTCTTTCTCGTTATTCCCTCCTTTAAAAAAATAAAAAGCTATCATCACCTATTCATTCACATACACTTTGGATCCCTTTCCCCTCTCTCCCTTTCAACTGGACCACTCCAACAGTTTACATAATCTACAGGTTCCTGTTTTTGTTTTTTTAAAGCAAACATAAAATCAAGATAGATTCCCAACCCTGACCCATATCTAAATGGTGCTTGATTTCTGTGCTCCCTTTCACAGTTTATTTACTTTTATTCACTCCTTAACACACTCCAATCTGGTTTCCATTATCACCAATCCACCAAAATTGCTCTTGTCAAAGTCTTCAGCTATCTCCATGTTACCAACTTGAATAGACAATTTTCTGTCCTCAATTTACTCAATGTCTCAGCAACTTTTGACCCAGTTAATAGAATGCTAGATTTTTTCCTGCCTGCTCCCTTTCCCCCACCAAAATATTCTGATCCTCTCCTAATCTTTCCACCTTAGGAAATGATATTACCAAGTTTAAGTCCCTTTTCTTAAACTCCTATCAAATCCATCAGCAAGGCTTGTTCTTTCTACCTCCTGAATATTTTTCTAATCTGTCTACTTCCATGCCATTTTCACTGCAATTACATTAAACTAATGCCTCCTATTTCCCAAAACAAGCCACCTGCTTCCTTGCCTCAGGGCCTTTGCACACACTGTTGTCTTGTCGAGAACACTGAAACACACTCCAAGTTCCATATGGCCCAAATTTCATTCTAGGGTAACAATCACAAAGTCTTCTTGGACTCCAAGTCATTCCCAGATAACCCCATGAGGAGACATTTCGACATTTCTTCACCGCTTTCTATACCCTCTCCTGATTCACGTCCAAAAGAGATGCTCAGACCCCTGCTTGTTCTAAGCAGATAATAAAGTCTGATATATGACCAGGTCTGAGCTCATCTCTAATCAGAGCAAAACTGGCTCCAAATTTCCTCTTGGCTTTCAGTTCTTCCCATAGTAGAGGAAGACAGTATCCAGCTTACCATTCTGAATTCATGTAGTAGGCTGGAAGCAAATAGACACAGTATTTTATAACTCCTCTTGTCAAGAGGTATATTTCTTCATCCCTTGAATCTGGGCTTGACCATGTAACCTGTCTAGGCCAATGGAGCATTAGCAAACACAATGCAAGCAGATGTTTGAAAAGTGCTTGTGCATTGGGGCTTACCCTCTCTTGCTGAATTTGGAACTCAGCCATCATACGAAGACAACTGAGCTAGCTAGCTTGTTAGATATAGAGACACATGGCCTGGTCAGTTTCAGTGGCCTCTGCCGATTAGCAGACATGTGAGTGAGAACATCTAATATCAACCACCGCCAGCCAGCCTGCCAGCTAACTAGCTATATGAGTGAAGCCACGCAAGAACAGAATTCCTGGGCTTCCCTGGTGGTACAGTGGTTGAGAGTCCGCCCGCTGATGCAGGGGACACGGGTTCGTGCCCCGGTCCGGGAAGATCCCACATGCCGCTGAGCCTGCGCGTCCAGAGCCTGTGCTCCGCAACAGGAGAGGCCACAACAGTGAGAGGCCCGCGTACCGCAAAAAAAAAAAAAAGAACAGAATTCCTGTCCAGATGATCCCAGCTGCAGCTGTCAACTTGCTGCATAATGACCTATAAATGATTGTTGTTTTAAGCTGTTAAGTTTTGGGGTGCTTTGTAACATAGCAAAAACTAACCGATACACCTCTGGAAGGAGTCTTATCATATTGCAAATCCAATTATGCTACTTCCCTACTTAAAATGCATTAATGGTTGTTCATTGATCCTGGGATGAAACCCAAGTCTTTTTAGCAAGGCCTACTGTGACCCACATTATGTGGACGGCTTCACCTCCTATTGTCCCACTCCTTCTTGCTGCTCTTGAAGTGGACCCAGTTCTCTCCCACACCGAGGCCCTTACACATGCCATTCCCTCTACCTGGGATGCTCTTTCTGGCTCTTCACCTGGTTGACTCCTGCTCCTCTTTCAAGTCATAGCTTAAATATTATTGTACATCAGCAGAGAGGACTTCTTGGACCAACTCTTCCCCTTCGCCCCCCCAACTGAAGTATGTCTCCAGTTATATATTCTCATGCCACCCTATTATTTTTCTTCTTAGCAAATACCCTAATTTGAAACGATATATTGTCTTGTGTGATGGTATGTTTATTAGCTGCCTTTTCCACTGGATTGCAAACTTCACGAGAACAGGATGTCTCTGTTTGTTCACATATGTAGCCCCAAACCTTGCATACCACCTGTCACATAGGGATGTGGATAGATATTTTTTGAGGCAGTTTATCATAGTGGTTAACAGTGCAGGCTCTGGAGAAAAGCTGCCTGGGCTCATATCCTAGCTCCATCACTTACGAACTGAGTGACATAACTAACTCCTTTGTGCCTCAGTTTTCCCATCTCTAGAATGGGGATACAAATAGCACCTCCTCATTGAATTGTTAGATGGATTATGCTCAGTAATTTTTAATTATTTCTTGCTGAACAGGTGTCAGCATACCTGGAGAACAGTGAACCAGGAGCTTCTGACACTGCCAACATCTCCTTCCTATAAGGCTACAGACACTGCCATGATTAAATTTACTTTTGCCTTCCCTGTGGCTAGTTTCTCAGCTAATGCTCTGCTCGTTCTACCAAGGTGCAGCCTCAAACTGTAAGCCATCTCTGTGGGGTGCCTTGTGACAACTGAGTGAGCCCCTATGCATTGAGCACTGGATTTTGACTCCTGCTTTAAGACCCGACTTCTTGCACAGAGAGTCAGACATCTGGGGTCAGAGGACGTGGTCTCCTAACCGCTGTAACTGCCCCTCCTGTCTCTTGATGATCCCCTGGCTGAGCAGGGATCTGGAGCCGCAAACATCCATTCAAGAAACAGTTCTGATGGGAAATACATCAATCACCCTTAACACACACGCACACGCACACACATACATGACAGGAACTGGGCCCTCTGCATTGTCTTAGTAAGAAAATCATCTCCAGAGGGGCCGTTAGTAGATTTCCAACCACCAAGTCCTCAGAAGCTGGGCCTTCAGGTTCTGGACAGAAAGAACATAAAATCTAGGTACCCCCCCCCAAAAAAAAAGTGTTTCAATGCGAGGGGAGAGGAACTCCTAAGACAAGGCGTGGGAGAGAGAAAAACAGAAGGTGGGGGTGAATGAAAAGAGAAAATAAGAGGGGGTGGAGAGGGAGGAGGTGAGAAGTAAGAGAGGCTGAGAAGAGAGAGGCTCAGAGGAGCAAGCTGAGAGAGGAGAGGGATGTCGGAAGAGGAGGCCGGGAAGGCAGGGAGAAGAGAGATGGAGTGCACATGCCGCCCCGGCACAGCCGCGCAGCACTGGTCCCAGGAAGCCTGCGTCTGGCGGGGCCAGAGCCGGCAGGCACGTTCCTACCAACGCGCCCAACCAGGGTGCCTGTGCATGCTAATGAGGCAGTCTAGGACGGCTTCACACACAATTGCTCCAAGTGCTCAGGAACTTACCAGGCTTCAGAATGATGGGGCACAGCTCCCGGGGTGGGGTGGGGGGGACCCCCTGCAGAGGGGCCTGGCCTCCAGGTACCCGGCGCTCACGGGTTAGTGGCTGCAAGACGACGGGTTTTCCATTCAGTCAGGCATCAACCCAAAGGGAGGGAGAGCCAGACCAAAAGGCAAAGGAGAGGAGGGGAACCTGCTTGTGTTTTTGGATTTAAATTGTTTTTGAGCCCACGTAGCCCTGGGAGTCACATGCTGCCTGCAACATCACCGGAGTCATCACGTGATACAGGTCGCCCATCATGTGACGAGACAAATCTGCCTAACTTCAGACCCCCGCCCCCACCTCCAGCTCTCAGACTGGCAGATAAAGTGCTTCTGGAGGAGCCTCCCCTTCCCCCAGAAGTCAGTGATAGAGGGAGGGATGCAGGTGGAGAACCTCAGAGCCCACGCGACGCTCGGGTCTTGATGAATAGTAATATGCCTTTCGCCCTCCTCCTAAGCTACTGCGACTTGGAGCAGTGCCAACCTCATTTGAATTCCAGCCTTTGTGAATAACTCAAGTGTCGCCACCGTTGCTCCAGCAATTGCAGAGCGTTTGAGCTCACACCATCCTGCCTCGTCCTGGAAAGCCCAGCTCGCCGGCCTCCCCTCCCCACAGCTTCCATGCCTCCTCACAGAGCAGTGGGAGTGGGGCGGAGCTGGGAGACGGTGGGGCTGCAGGAGAAGGGGAGCCGCTCCAGCTGAACCTTCTAGTCCTTTTTTTTTTTTCTAGCTGCAGTAGGAGTCAGGTGGGGCCCGTCTGGCTCTGATTAGGCTGTCTCCTCTTAGTGATTGTAGCTCAGCTCTGCAGCGCTCTCTCTCTCTCTCTCTCTGTGCCCACAAGCATTCCTTCATTTCCCTCCTTAATCGGGATTCAGTTAAGTAGATCTGGTTTAAAAATCCGTTAGGCTTGTTTCCTCCCATTGCAGTAACCTCCTTGTCTCACTTGTTCCTTCACTCAAACAATCTTTTATTAAAGAAACTCATTTTTGTCGAGTACCTACTGCGTTGTGGATCTTGTGCTAGGCATTGAGAAAGGAGAAAGGAAGGGAAGAGATGTTAAATGCGTAAAACAAGATCTCCATCCTGGAGGCTCACGTTGTTTGTTAGGGGCAACAGAAACATCAACAGACGTAGTAGATGTAAATTTCAGAGTCACACAAACTCAGGCATGCAAAAATGTGAATCCTCTATTTGTCTACACCCCAACCTCACCTCTCGCTCCAGCCCCACACGCCCCCCCCACCGGCCTCCATTCTGCCCAATATAGGAGATTTAATCTAATCACTTCCGAATAAACTTGTCTGGGTGATTTTTCTCTGCTTCGGATTTAAAGTCAAATTAAATTTCTGTTCTCTTGTCACTCTGCATACTAGGGTTGATATTAAACTCTGACACTCGCTCAAATAAAGAAACAGGTAAACAAACTATATGGACCACTTTCCTTGGAAGGAGATAGTATGACCGTTACTTTACAATCTGGAGGCCTGTTTGGGCAAAGGAAGATTACATTTTAAGAACAGATGGGCCGCAGTGTAAAATGCCTATGAGAGAAAAGATCCTGTTCTGAGTCAGAAGTTTTGTTCTATTCCATCCTATATAATAAGAGCAGAAAGGGTGTCTGTGGTAGGCACAAGTGGCTGAGTTTACATGATGTGAAAAATTAAGTTTCCTGTGTGGAGCAGAGTGAGGGCTGAGTGTAGAAATTAGGCTTAGGAGTAGACAATTAGAGCACTAATGTTTTTGCACTCCTGAGTTTGTGTGACCATGAAATTTGGGTTTGCTGTGTCTGAGTTTCTTCTGCCTTCCACTGACAACATGCACCTCAAGGACAGAGATCTTGCCTTACGTGTTTCTACAACTCTTATTCTTTGTCAACAAAACCCCATTATGGTGCCAACAGCAATGTTTCCAGCCCCGGGGATGACTCCATTCTCCTTTGCCAGTGATTGCTCCAAGGATGGACATGTGACAGTTCTTGCCATAAGGGCAAAAGGGTCAACTTCTTGGAGCTTCTGGAAAGATTTTCCTACTTGATAAGAGACAGAGTCATGAGAAAAAAGTTCTCTTCTTGCTTGCCACCTTTTGTTACTTGGATGTGGTCATGGGAGGCAGCCATCATGTGACAATGAGGTTAAAAAAAAAATCATTGTCATAATACTAAGGATGGTGAAGAGGAAGGACAGAAAAAACACAGGTTTTTAATGAAACTGAGTTGCCAAACTGACCCTGGGTCCACCTATCTTAGAAAAATTAAGCATCTTTATGGTTTAAGACACTTTTATCCAGGTATCTTGTCACTTGTGTTTGGAACATATCCTAACTGACATAGCATCCACCGAACTTGGCAGCTGCCTCCTGGTTACCAATGGCCTTGGAAGAATAGCACTGGTGAAGTCGTGGAGGTGGAAGTCTGATGATAGTGAGTCAAGAAGTAAATTGGAAAATTCTGTTCCTGACGATACAGAGGACCAAATACGCATAGAAAAAAAACTGGATAAAATATAACACATTTCTTTTACGTGCATAGTTGAGTACTCTGAGAGGGAAGAAGAAAAAGAAAAGCAGAGAGCTAAGCTCATGAGGTAACACTGTGTCAACCTTGGGGAGTTGGTGCTTAATGGGGACATGGCAGCCTTAGAGGATTGGGTTGTAACCTCGAGCAGTGTAGAAGACAAAGTCTGGGGAATTGGAACTGAAATTTCGACAACAACTTAGGACCCTTAAAGAGCTGTATTCTCACTGAAAACGTGCAACAGAAAAAGGTCTGCATTTAAGTCCAAGAAAACATGGAAGCTTGTGTGATTTGACCTGAATTCTGGGTCAAGGGAAAAATGACTCCTCTGATAATTAATAACTAAGGCCTGGCTCATGTACTTTGATGTTTGAATATACACTACTTTTTATGACCCAGGAATACCCAAAATAAAAAATAACACATAAAGAGAGGAGCCTTGGAGAGGCAAACATAAAACTGACCCAGAGGCAAGTTCCCTAAACCCAGGCTCCACAGAATTCCCACGGATTAAGTTCCCAAAGCAGATGAGTTCATAATCCAAAATGATAAAACACCAGTTATAACATATAAAGCACTAGTAGACAGAACAGTATTAGATCCCTCTAAATTTCATACAATAAAACAGTTAGATGTAGACTATTTAAAAAAACTTTATGCTTAACTTTTTTTTTTTTTTTTTTTGGCGGTACGCAGGCCTCTCACTGTTGTGGCCTCTCCCGTTGCAGAGCACAGGCTCCGGACGCGCAGGCTCAGTGGCCATGGCTCATGGGCCCAGCCGCTCCGCGACATGTGGGATCTTCCCGGACCGGGGCACGAACCCGTGTCCCCTGCATCGGCAGGCGGACTCTCAACCACTGCGCCACCAGGGAAGCCCTATGCTTAACTTTTTAAGAAGAGATATTGCCTCTTGATTTCAAATAAGATGGAATAACAGGATTTGGATGTACCCTTCTGTGTGAAACAACTTAAAAGATAAAATATATAAAACAACAGTTTTCAAGACATGGAACATTAGATAACAAAGGACAAAGGAAACAAATGAGATGAGCCTTATTATTGCCCCATATTACTTGTCTAGAAAGAGTCTTCAGGCTGCAGTGAGAGAGGTGGGACTCAGACTGAGGCTGGCAGTCTCCCTGGGTTGAGGAGACAGAGCTGAGAGGCCAGGGAGGCCAAGGCAGTTAAAGTTTGCAAGGCAGGGTACTGGAGAGGAGATAGCCTCATGGAGAATGAACCTCCAGAGATCTGCAGGGGTGCCCTTCAAGTCTCTAGCTGAGTACAGATCATCACACACATGTGATAAAACTACCCAAGACAACTGAAAGAACCACCCAAAAGGATTAGAGGGACCAATTCCTGGGGCACACACAGGGCCAGAAATAATTCCTGTTCACCACCCTAGTATGGAAAAATTTGTAATTTACAGGGTATTGGGTAGAGTACTAAGAAGTGTCTTGCCTCAGTGGTGGGACCAAATTATCTCCAGACTAAACACAACTCTAGTTCAGCCAAACAAACTTTAAAGCAAGCCTTGAAAGAATCAGTATATTTCTGAGTAACTTAACTCTATCCCATATCAAAGTTAACAATATTTAAAGAAATACAAAAACATCCAGCACATGTCAAAATAAAGTTCACAATTCTACCATCCAATCTTGAATATTATCAAACATGCAAATAAACAGAAATATATAACAGAGTGGGAAAAAAATCAATCAAAACTGACCTAGAAATGACACAAAATGGAATTAGTATGTAAGAAAATTCAAGCAGTTATAATAATTATGTTCCATATGTATAAAAGGCTAGAGGAAAGATGAAATATGTTGGGTAGAAGCATGAAGATATCAAAGTCAAGCTTCTAGATGTGAAAACTATAATGACTGAGAGGAAAATTATAATATAGAAGATTAAAAGCAGATTATACTTGTAAAATAGAATATTAGTGAACCTAAAGACGTAACAATAGAAATAATCCAAAGTGAAGCACATAGAGAAAAAAAAGATTGACAGAAATGAGCAGACTATTGTGAGTTTTAGAAAAACTTCAAGTGGCCTAGTATACATGTACTTGGAGACCCTGAAAGGAGGGGGATAGAAAAAATATTTTAAGAAATCATGGCTGAAATATTTCTAAATGGATGAAAGCTATAAACACACAGATCCAAAAAGCTAAACAAACACCAAACACAAGAAACATAAAGAAAACAACACCAAAGAATATCATAATCAAATTTTTAAAAACCTGTGATAGGGAGAAAATATTAATAGCTGTCAGGGGTCACTTCACATCTGCTAGGATTGCTATAATAAAAGAAGATGCTTTGTGGATGATATGATACTATACATAGAAAATCCTAAAGATGCCACCAGAAAATTACTAGAGCTCATCAGTGAATTCAGTAAAGTTGCAGGATACAAAATTAATATACAGAAATCTGTTGCATTCCTATACACTAACAACAAAATATCAGAAAAAGAAATTAAGGAAATAATCCCATTTACCATCGCATCAAAAGGAATAAAATACCTAGGAATAAACCTACCTAAGGAGGCAAAAGACCTGTACTCTGAAAACTATAAGACACTGATGAAAGAAACTGAAGACAACACAAAGAGTTGGAAAGATATACCATGCTCTTGGATTGGAAGAATCAATATTGTTAAAATGACTATACTACCCAAGGCAATCTACAGATTCAATGCAATCCCTATCAAATTACCAATGACATTTTTCACAAAAGTAGAACAAATAATTTAAAAATTTGTATGGAAATACAAAACACCCCAAATAGCCAAAACAATCTTGACAAAGGAGAATGGAGCTGGAGGAATCATACTCTGTGACTTCAGATTACACTACAAAGTTACAGTAATAAAAACAGTATGGTACTGGCACAAAATCAGATATATAGATCAATGGAACAGGATAGAGAGCCTAGAAATAAACACATGCACTTATGGTCAATTAATCTACGACAAAGGAGGAAAGAATATAAAATGGAGAAAAGACAGTTTGGGGTTTTTTTTTTTATAATAATGGTACTTTGTTTTTGTTTCGTTTATATTTATTTTTTTATCTGGCTGCACCAGGTCTTACTTGTGGCATGTGGGATCTTTAGTTACAACATGTGAACTCTTAGTTTCAGCATATGGGATCTAGTTCCTGGGCCCCCTGCATTGGGAGCATGGAGTCTTAACCACTGGACCACCAGGGAAGTCCCGACAGTCTCTTCAATAAGTGGTGCTGGGAAAACTGGACAGCTACATGTAAAAGAATGAAATTAGAACATTCTCTACCACCATATACAAAAATAAAACTCAAAATGGATTACAGACCTAAATGTTAGATCAGATAGTATAGAACTCCTAGAGGAAAACATAAGCAGAACACTCTTTGACATAAATTGCAGCAATACCTTTTTGCATCCATCTCCTAGAGTAATGGAAATAAAGGCAAAAATAAACAAATGGGACTTAATTAAACTTAAAAGCTTTTGCACGGCAAAGGAAACCATAAACAAAATGAAAAGACAACCTACGGAATGGAAGAAAATATTTGCAAACAATGCAACTGACAAGGGATTAATTTCCAAACATACAAACAGCTGATTTAGCTCAGTATCAAAAAGAACAAACAACCCAATCAAAAAATGGGCAGATGGGACTTACCTGGAGGTCCAGTGGTTAAGACTCCACGCTTCCACTGCAGTGGGCAAGGGTTCAATCCCTAAGATCCTGCACGCTGCATCGCATGGCAAAAAAAAAAAAAAAAAAAAATTGGGCAAAATACCTAAATAGACATTTCTCCAGAGAAGACATACAGATGGCCAACAGGCACATGAAGAGATGCTCAACATCACTAATTATTAGAAAAAGGCAAATCAAAACTACAATGAGGTAACACCTCACAGTGGTCAGAATGGCCATCATCAAAAAGTCTACAAATAAAAAATGCTGGAGAGGGTGTGGAGAAAAGGGAACCCTGGTACATTGTTGGTGGGAATGTAAATTGCTGCAGCCACTATGGAGAATAGTGTAGAGGTTCCTCAAAAAATTAAAAATAGAGCTAACATATGTTCCGACAATCCCATTCTTGGGCATATATCCAGAGAGAACTCTAATTCAAAATGATACATCAACCCCAATTTTCATAGCAGCACTGTTTACAATAGCCAAGACATGGATGCAACCTAAATGTCCATCAACAGAGGAATGGATAAAGGAGATGTAGTATATATATACAATGAAACATTACTCAGCCATAAAAAGAATAAAATAATGCCATTTGCAGCAACATGGATGGACCTAGAGATTATTATACTAAGTGAAGTAAGCCAAAGACAAATATCACATGATATCACACATATGAGGCAAATGAACTTATTTACAAAACAGAAATAGACTCAGACATAGAAAACAAACTTATGGTTACCCAAGGGGAAAGGCATGGGAAGGATAAATTAGGAGTTTGGGATTAATAGATACACACTACTATATATAAAATAGATAAACAACAAGGACCTACTGTATAGCACAGGGAACTATATTCAGTATCTTGTAATAACCTATAATGGAAAAGAATCGGAAAAAGAATAAATATCTATCTATCTATCTCTCCATTTATGTATAGCTGAATCACTTTGCTATACACCTGAAACTAATACAACACTGTAGATCAACTACACTTCAATAATTAAAGAAAAAAGATAATATCATCTGTGTAGGCCAAGACGTGGAGAAATTGGAACCCGCATACACTGAGCTTTTGAGAATGTAAAATGTAAAAAACAACCACTTTGGAAAATAGTCTTGTATTTCCTCAAAAATTTAAGAATACCATTTGAACGAATAATTCTAATCCTAAGTATATAACCAAGAGAAATTAAAACATATGTTCACATAAAAACTGGTACATGCGTGTTCCTAGTAGCATTAATCACAATAGCCAAAAGGTGGAAACAACCCAAATATCTATCAATGATGAATGGATAAGCACAATGGAATATCGTTTGGCCATAAAAATAAATTAAATACTGATACATGCTACAACATGGATGAACCTTGAAGACATTTTGTTAAGTGAAAGAAGCCAGTCACCAAAAGAACCACATATTATGATTCTCTTTATATGAAATATCCAGTATAGACATATCTGTAGAGACAAAAAAGAGGTTAGGGCTGAAGGAGATGAGGATATTGGAAAGTAATAGCTAAAGGGTACAGGGTTTCTTTTTGAGGTGATGAAAATGTTCTAAAATTGATTGTGGTAATTGCTGCCAACTCTGTGAATATACTAAAAAAACCACTGAATTGTATACTTTAAATGTGTGAATCATACAGGATGTGAATTATATTTTGATAAAATTGTTACAAATAATTAAAAAGCAATGAAATGGAGGAAAAGACATTTTACATATAAAGGAAACAGATAAGAATGAGAACAAAATTTTGGTTGGAAAAATGCAAGTGAGAAGACAGTAACAACATCTTTAAAGTACTGAAAGGAAAAAAATCAACTTAGAATTTTATACACCCCAAAAAACCTGTCAAAAATGAAATCATATTAAAAACATTTTAATTCATATAAAAGCTGAAAGAATTCATCACCAGCAGACCCACACTATAGGAATTGTTCAAGGAAATCCTTCAGACAGAGAGAAATAATTCTAGATGGATATCTGGATCTACATAAAGGAATGACGAGCACAAGATATAGTAACTATGCAGGTAAATATAAAGACTCTGTGCCTTATTATTTAAATCTCTTTGAAAATAATGTTTAAAGCAAAAGTAATAACAACGTACCATGGGTATACAAAATAAATAGAAGTAAAATGGATGGTGAAAATAGCATAAAGATCAGGAGGGGGAGATGGAAATATACTGTTGTAAGATTCTTATACTAACTACATGTGAAGTGAAATATCACTTGAAAGTAGAATGTGATAAGTTAAAGACGCATACTGTAAACCCAAGGCAACCCCTAAAATAACATAATTAAGAGTCATAGCTAATAAGCTAAGAGGAGCACAACTGCATATAGATATGGATAAATCACTAAGGAGAAACAGATAAATCCACAATTATAGGCAGATATTTCAACATCTCTCTTTTAATAATTCATAGAAAAACTAGACAGGAAATAAGTAAGGGTATAAAAGACCCAATATTTTAACCAACTTGACCTAATTGACATTTATAGAACATTCCACATAACAGCAGCAGAGTACACATTCTTTTCCAGTGTACATAAAACATTTACCAGGAGAAACCATGGTCTCTGTCATAAAACAGATCTCAAGAAAATGGATTAAAATTATATGAAGTACCTTCTCTGACCAAAATGGAATTAAATTTGAAATCAATAATAGAAATAAATCTGAAAAAGCCCCCAATAGTTGGAAACTAAAAAACACACTTCTAGGGGCAGAGTCAAGCTGGTGGACTAGGAGGACAAGGAATTCGTGTCTCTGCACAACTAGGGCACCTACCAGGCACCGGTGGGGGACCATGGACACCTAAGGGGATGGGAGAAACCCCCAGAAACTGGGTAGGATGTGGGGAGTAGTGAGGGGAGAGGAGAAGTGGAGGCTGGACTGGATCAGCAACCCTGAGGGGTGGCTGGGCGGGGGAGAGGGATCCGAGGCCTGGAGGGGAAAAGGGGGGAACCTTTGGGAGGGCAGAGGACCAAAAGGAGCATGGCCAGCGTTTAGCCTGTCCACTTGGTTCCCTGGAAGCCTGCTGAGATCCCAGGCCTGATCCTCTGCACACAAAGGCCCCATCCAGCCACGCGGGTCCTGAGGGAGTGGGAGGGAGGGAAGGGGGAGCAAAAGTAAAGGCCGGACCTCTGGGACCAGCACCCCTGAGGGGTGGCTGGGGGAGGGGAGGAGTTCCTACACCTGGTGGGACCCACCCACAGTTAGGGTTCCAGAGGCGACGGAGGAGACTCTGGAGGGGGATGGGGTGGAGGAATGAAAGGGACCGCAGCCAGCATTTTCCCTGTCCACTGGGCACCGGGGAGCCTGTTGGGCTCCTGGGCCTAATCCTCTGCCCTTAGAGTCTCCCCACTGCTGTGCAGAGCCCAAGCTCTGCCCCTACACCCCCACCCAGAGCCCTACCTCTACAGGTGGCACTCTGAGACCCCCTCCAACTGCCCTGGGCCTAAACCGCACCCACACACCCTCACCCAGGGACTTACCTCCAAACTCCGGAACTCCACACTTTGGAGGCCCCCCTCTGGACGTGCCTCCTCTCCACTTCTGCACAGGTGCTAAGCCTAGGCCTCACTCCATGCTTAAACTGCACTCCCCAGCCTAGGCCCCGCCCCACCCTAAACCCCACCCCTGCCTAAGTTCCACACCCCCATCTAGGCTCTGCCCCCCCCAGTCAAGGCCTTTCTGGGCCTTTTTTTTTTCTTTTTTCTTCTTTTAGGTTGGGCCTCTGTATTACCTTGCTGTTGTTGATTCGCTTATATTTTTATTTTTTCTAATCTTTTATTTTTCTAATTTTATTTTATTCTTTATACTTTGTTATTGTTCTGCTCCTTTTGGCTTGTTCCTTTTTTTTTTCCTTTCTTCTGCTGTGGTTTTCTTTTACCTTGTTGCAGTTGTTTCAATTATATTTTTATTTTTCCTAATATATTTCTTACCTTTCTAGTTTTATTTTATTTTTTATTCTTTGTTATTGTACTGCTTCTTTTTTTCTTTTCTTTTGCCTCACCACGCGGCTTGCAGGATCTTGATTCCCAGGCTGGGGGTCAGGCTTGAGCTCCTGTGGTGGGAGCGCCGAGTCTAAACCACTGGACTACCAGAGAACCTCAAATCCCAGGGAATATTAATTGGAATGAGGCCTCCCAGAGGTCCTCATCTTGGCACCAAGACCTGGCTCTACCCAACTGCCTGCAAACGCGAGTGCTGGATGCCTCAGGCCAAACAACCAGTAAGATAGGAATTCAGTCTCACCCATCAAAAAAAAAGGAACGACAAAAAGTACATTACAGACGAAGGAGCAAGGTAAAAACCCACAAGAACAAATAAGTGAAGATGAAATAGGCAACCTACCTGAAAAAGAATTCAGAGTAACGATAGTAAAGGTAATCCAAAATCTCAGAAACAGAATGGAGAAAATACAAGAAATGTTTAACAAGGACCTAGAAGAACTAAAGAGCAAACAAACAGTGATGAACAACACAATAACAGAAATTAAAAATACTCTAGAAGGAATCAATAGCAGAATAACTGAGGCAGAAGAAGGAATAAGTGAGCTGGAAGATAAAATGGTGGAAATAACTGCCACAGAGCAGAATAAAGAAAAAAGAATGAAAAGAATTGAGGACAGTCTCAGAGACCTCGGGGACAACATTAAACACACCAACATTCATATAATAGGGGTCCCAGAAGAAGAAGAGAAAGAGAAAGGGTCTGAGAAAATATTTGAAGGGATTATAGATGAAAACTTCCCTAACATGGGAAAGGAAATAACCACTCAAGTTCAGGAAGTGCAGAGAGTCCCATACAGGATAAACCCTAGGAGAAACACACCAAAACACATATTAATCAAACTAACAAAAATTAAATTCAAAGAAAAAATATTAAAAGCAGCAAGGGAAAAGCAAAACATAACATCCTAAGGAATTCCCATAAGGTTATCAGCTGATTTCTCAGCAGAAACTCTACAGGTCAGATGGGAGTGGCAGGTTATATTTAAAGTGATGAAAGGGAAAAATCTACAACCAAGATTACTCTACCCAGCAAGGATCTCATTCAGATTCAACAGACAAATCAAAAGCTCTTTACAGACAAGCAAAAGCTAAGAGAATTCAGCACCACCAAACCAGCTTTACAACAAATGCTAAAGGAAATTCTCTAAGCAGCAAACACAAGAGAAAAAACAAACACCCATAAAAACAAACTCAAATCAATTAAGAAAATGGTAATAGGAATATACATATCGATAATCACCTTGAATATAAATGGATTAAATGCTCCAACCAAAAGACACAGGCTTGCTGAATGGATACATAAACAAGACCCTTATATATGCTGTCTACAAGAAACCCACTTCAGACCTAGGGACACATACAGACTGAAAGTGAGGGGATGGAAGAAGATATTCCATGCAAATGGAAATCAAAAGAAAGCTGGAGTAGCAATACTCATAACAGACAAAATAAACTTTAAAATAAAGACTGTTACAAAAGACAAGGAAGGACACTACATAATGATCAAGGGATAAATCCAAGAAGAAAACATAACAATTATAAATATTTATGCACCCAACATAGGAGCACCTCAATATATAAAGCAAACGCTAACAGCCATAAAAGGAGAAATCCACAGTACCACAATAACAGTGGGGGACTTTAACACCCCACCTACACTAATAGATCATCCAGACAGAAAATAAATAAGGAAACACAACTTTAAATGACACAATAGACCAGATAGACTTAATTGATATTTATAGGACACTCCATCCGAAAGCAGAAGAATACACTTCCTTCTCAAGTGCACACAGAGCATTCTCCAGAATAGATCACATCTTGGGTCATGAATCAAGCCTTGGAAAATTTAAGAAAATTGAAATGGTATCAAGCATCTTTTCCAACCACAATGCTATGAGATTAGAAATCAATTACAGATGAAAAAAACTGTAAAAAAAAAAAACACAAATACATGGAGGCTAAACAGTGTGCTGCTAAATAACCAAGAGATCATTGAAGAAATCAAAGAAGAAATTTAAAAAATACCTAGAAACAAATAAGAATGAAAACATGATGATCCAAAACCTATGGGATACAGCAAAAGCAGTTCTAAGAGGGAAGTTTATAGCAACTCAAGCTCACAGCTTTTGACAAAATTCAACACCAATTTACGATAAAAACTCTCCAGAAACTGGGCATAGAGGGAACCTACCTCAACATAATAAAAACCAAGTACAGCAAACCCAGAGCAAACACCATTCTCAATGGTGAAAAACTGAAAGCATTTCCTCTAAGATCAGGAATGAGACAAGGATGTCCACTCTTGCCACTATTATTCAACATAGTTTTGGAAGTCCTAGCCACAGCAATCAGAGAAGAAAAAGAAATAAAAGGAATACAAACTGGAAAAGAAGAAGTAAAAATGTCACTAAGATATGCAAATCAAAACCACAATGATGTATCACCTCACATTGGTCAGAATGGCCATCATCAAAAAATCCAGAAACATGGGGGTTTCCCTGGTGGTGCAGTGGTTGAGAGTCCACCTGCTGACGCAGGGGACACAGGTTTGTGTCCCGGTCTGGGAAGATCCCACATGCTGCAGAGCGGCTGGGCCATGAGCCATGGCCGTTGAGCCTGCGCGTCTGGAGCCTATGCCCCGCAACGCGAGAGGCCACAACAGTGAGAGGCCCGCGTACAGCAAAAAAAAAAAAAAATCTAGAAACAACAAATGCTGGCTCGACTTCCCTGTTGGTGCCGTGGTTAAGAATCCACTTGCCAATGCAGGGGACATGGGTGCGATCCCTGGTCCGCAAAGATCCCACATGCTGTGGAGCAACTAAGCCCATGAGCCACAACTAGTGAGTCTGCATGCCACAACTACTGAAGCCCGCACACCTAGAGCCTGTGCTCAGCAACAAGGGAAGCCACCGCAATGAGAAGCCAGGGCACCGCAACGAAAAGTAGCCCCCACTCGCAGCACCAGAAAAAGCCTGTGCACAGCAATGAAGACCCAATGCAGCCAAAAATAAATTAATTAATTAAATAAATTTAATTTAAAAAAATGCTGGAGAGGGTGTGGAGAAAAGGGAACCCTCCTGAATTGTTGGTGGGAATGTAAATTGATACAGCCACTATGGAGAACAGTATGGAGGTTCCTTAAAAAACTAAAATAGAATTACCATATGACCCAGCAATCCCACTACTGAGCATATACCCTGAGAAAACCATAATTCAAAAAGATACATGCACCACAATGTTCATTGCAGCTCTATTTACAATAGCCAGGACATAGAAGCGACCAAATGTCCATCAACAGATGAATGGATAAAGAAGATGTGGCACATATATACAATGGAATATTACTCAGCCATAAAAATGAATGAAATTGAGTTATTTGTAATGAGGTGGATGAACCTAGAGTCTGTCATACAGAGTGAAGTAAGTCAGAAAGAGAAAAACAAATACCGTATGCTAACGCATATACATGGAATCTAAAAAAGTGGTACTGATGAACCTAGTGGCAGGGCAGGAATAAAGATACAGACATAGAGAATGGACTTGAGTCACAGCGGGGGGAGGGGAAGCTGGGATGAAGTGAGAGAGTAGCACTGACATATATACACTACCAACTGTAAAATGGATGGCTGGTGGGAAGCTGCTGCATAGCACAAGGTGATCAACTTGATGCTTTGTGATGACTTAGAGGGATGGGATAAGGAGTGTGGAGGGAGGCTCAAGATGGAGGGGACATGGGGATATATGTATGCATATAGCTGATTCAATTTGTTGTACAGCAGAAACAAACACAACATTGTAAAGCAATTATACTCCAATAAAGATGTGGAAAAAATATTTAAAAACTCACTTCCAAATAACCCATGGGTGAAAGGAGAAATCAAAAAGGAAATTAGAAAGAATTTTGAACTGAATGAAAATGAAAACACAACATATAAAAATGTGTTGAATGCAACTAATGGAATATTTAAATGGAAACTTGTAATACTAAGTGAATATTTTAGAAAAGAAAGATCACAACTACATAACTTTAGCTATTACCTTAAGAAACTAGAGAAAAAGGAGCAAACGAAACACACAGTAAACAAAAGAAAGGAAATAATAAATATTAGAACAGAAATCAATGAAATAGAAAACTGAAAATATAGACAAATCAATGAAAAAAACCCGGATATTTTCAAGATCGATAAAATTAATAAATTTCTAGCCGTACTGATCAGGAAAAAAGAAAGAGAAGACACAAATTACCAATATCAGGGATGAGAGAGATAACACTCCAGATTTATGGATATTAAAAAGGATAATGGAGAATATTATGATAACTTTATGTTGATAAATTTTACAGCTTAGATAAATTAGACAAATTCCTGGAAAGACAAAAATGATCAAAGCTCACTCAAGAATACTGTACTATACAAGATCAATATATACAAATCTATTGTAGTTCTATACACTAATAATGAACAACCAAAATCTAATTAAGAAAGCAATTCCATTTACAATAGCATGAAAAAACATACTTAGGAATACATTTAACCAAGGATGCACAAAACTTGTACACTGAAAACCACAAAACGTTGCTGAAAGAAATTAAAGAAGATATAAATAAATGGAAAGATATCCACTGTTCATGGACTGGAAGACTTAATATTATCAAGATGGCAATACTATCAAGAGAAATCTACAGATTCAATGTAATCCCTATCAAAATTCCAACTCCCTTTTTTTTTTTTTTTGCAGAAATGGACAAACTAATCCTAAAATTCATATGGAAATGTCAGGGACTCAGAATAGCCAAAAAGTTATATTTTAAAAGAACTAAGTGGGAGGACTCACACTTCCCAATTTAAAAACTTACTATAATGTGGTACTGGCTTAAGGATAAGCACATATTATCAATAGTATAGAGTTAAGAATCCAGATATAAACCTTCACATTTATGGGCAATTGATTTTGGAGAATGTGTCAAGATTCAACGGGGAAAGAGTAGTCTTCCAACAAATGGTGCTAGGACAAGTGAACATCCAGATGCAAGAGAATGAATTTGGACCCCTACCTCCTTCCATAGGCCAAAATTAACTCAAAATGCATCATAGACCTCAGCGTAAGAGGTAAAATAATAAAATTCTTGGAAGAAAATGTAGGAGTAGATCTTCATGACCTTAGATTAAGCAAGTTTTCTTTGACGTGACACAAAAATTAACAAAAGAAAACATAAGATAAATTGGACATCATCAAAATTAAAAACTGTTGTGCTTCAAAAGACACCATAGCAGAAATAAAAAGACAACCCAAAGACTGGGAGAAAATATTTGCAAACTGTATATCTGATAAGGGACTTGGATCCAGACTATACAAAGGACTCTTACAACTCAACAGAGGAAAGACAAATAGCCCAAGAAAAAGTTGGGCAGGGAATCTGAATAGATATTTCTCCCCAAAAGATATGCAAATTGCCAATAAGCACATGAAAAATGCTTAATATCATCAGGAGTGAGGGAAATGCAAATCCAAACCACAATGAAATATCAGTTTACATCCACCAGGATGGCTATAAACAAGAAGATGGACAATAACAAGTGCTGAGGAGAATGTAGAGAAATTGGAATTCTCACACTGTTGGTGGGAACATAAAATGGTACAGCTGTTTTGGAAAACAATTCGGCACGTAACCCAGCAAATACACAAGACTGAGAATTGAAAATATACATCCACCAAAAAACTTGCACATGAATGTTCAATAGCAGCATTATTCATACTAGCCAAAAAGGAGCGATAAGTCAAATGCCCATCAATTGATGGATCAACAAAAAGTGGTATAGCCAATGGGACCTAATCAAACTTAAAAGCTTTTGCACAGCAAATAAGACCATTAGCAAAATGAAAAGACAGCCTACAGACTGGGAGAAAATATTTGCCAACAATGTGAACCAACAAGGGGCTAATTCCAAAATGACAAACAGCTCATACAAATCAGTATTTAAAAAAAAAACCTGATAAAAAATGGGCAAAGGACCTGAATAGACATTTTTCCAAAGAAGACATACAGATGGTCAAGAGGCAAATGAAAAGGTGCTCAACATCACTAATCACCAAGGAAATGTAAATCAAAACCACAATGAGATACTACCTCATATCTATCAGAATGGATATTATCAAAAAGACAAGAATAACAAGTATTGGTGAGGATGTGGAGAAAAGAGAACACTCATGCACTGTTGGTGGGAATGTAACTTGGTGCAGCCACTATAGAAAATATGGAAGTTCCTCAAAAAATTAAAAATAGAACTACCGTATGATCTGGAAATTCCACTTCTGGGTATTTATCCAAAGAAGGCAAAAACACGAGTTCAAGAAGATATATGTACCCCTACATGCACTGAAGCTTTATTTACAACAGCCAAGATATGGAAGCAACCTAGTGCCCATCAATAGATGAATGGATAAAGAAAATGTGGTATATATATATATATACACACACACACACACACAATGGAATAGTACTCAGTCATAAAAAAGAATGAAATCTTGCCAGCTGTGACAATATGGATAGACACATGGAGGGTTATTATGCTAAGTGTAATAAGTCAGACAAAGAAAAATAAATGCCTTATGATTTCACTTACACGTGGAATCTAAAAACCCAAACAGAAACAAACAAAAAAACCAAAAACAGAGTCAGATACTGAGAAAAAAAATGATGGTTGCCAGACAGGGGATGGGGGGAATGGACAAAATAGGTGAAGGGGATTAAGAGGTACAAATTTCCAGCTATAAGATAAATAAGTCATGGGGATGTAATGTACACATAGGCAATATAGTTAATAATATTGTAACAACTTGCATGGTGACAGATGGTAACTGGTCTTACTGCAGTGGTAATTTTATAATGTATAAAAATATTGAATCACTATGTCATACACCTGAAACTAATATATTTTATTTTATTATAACTCAATAAAATTTTTTAATTAAAAAACAAGCTCATGGAAAGGTATATGGAAGACAAATCCCTTAACTATACCCTACAAAGAATCAGAGTTACCAACAGAATAAAAGAGGTGGAGGAAGAGAAGAAGAAATAAGGAAAGAGTGGAAGAAAAAGTTCCTGATCTAAAGGAAAAACTTAGGTTGATATAGTTGACCAAGGATTCTAGGCACAAATCTAGAATGGCCTTGAAAACATGAGAAGTCCAGAAATTTATAGAATCTTGGGGGAAAACTTTGACATTTTACAGGCTCACGTTTTGCTAATCTGTAGGACTTGGCAAGCTCCCAGCTGACATTGTTTAACAATATTATTGATGATAGAGAGTCGGATTGAGGGATTCCAGCTAAACATAGTGGACTGAATATAATTCCTTCTGATTCTTTCTGAAAATTCACTATAATGATAATAAAGGGAGAAAAGGGGCACAAATGAACAAGAACAAAGAGAAGAAATACTAGCAACATTTTTGGAAGGTGAAATTCATATGGAAAAGTAGAAACTGACCAGAAAATCAGAGGTCTAAATCAGTAGCCCAAAGTGAGGCTATTCATAAGATAGAAGCCCAGGAAGAATCAGAATACATAGGTGACAGATACTACTGAAAGCAGGGATGCAGGTAGGGCCAGAAGGGTGAATACACAGCAGCTCATCCTGCAGAAGAATGAAGACTAGCTCAATTAGAGCAGCGGTTCCAAACCTTGGCTGCACATTGGAATCCCCTGGGGAGATGCATTAAATCAGAAACTCTGGAGGGTAGCATTCACCCAGTTTTCAGCATTTTTAAAGCCCCCCAGGTAATTTCAATATGCAGCCCTGTGAGAACCACTGAACAGAAAGCCTCTGGATTTGAGGACATCGGGGTGCTATAATGAGAATAGGAAGATCGACTCTAAGTCTATATACTGAATGAAGCCTACCTGGCTCCCCAAAAGTTCCTGGTAGCAAGCTTCATAATTATATTTTACCTCCTCTATCCCATTCTGAAGAGTGGAAAATTCCTCTTTGGGGAAACTAGCCCAAGAAAAATGTCTGGGAGATACTAGCAGCTGGGGCTCCCCTAATGAAATGATCCAACAAGAACAACAGAACCCACTTGACAAACGTCACACACAGTTTCTAATGCAAGGGACACCAACCAAAAGAAAAAAAAAACTCAAAACCTATCGTCTCTCCACAAGTCCTATTATATCCATGAAAAAAGAACAAAATGTTACAAAAAGGGAATAAAACAAGAAATAATTCTGAGAAATTAAAAATATGCTAGCAGGAATAAAAATTGGGAAATGTTGAGGAGTCTTCACCATAAAAAACATAGATAGAAAATAAGAGAAAAGGGGTAAGAAAATTAGACAATCAGTCCAGGAAATCTAACATCTAAATAATAAGTCCCAGGAGAAAAATGGAATGGGGGGATATTGTCCCACAAGTAATAAAAGAATGTTTTCTAGAACTGAAAGACATTCATTTCCAGATTGAAAGGGCTCATAGAGCACTCAGCAAAATAAATTAAAAATACATTGATGTACATCACTGGGCTTTTTAATGCACCCAGGATAGGAGAATGTTCCCAAAAGTTTCCTGGGAGAGAAAAGAAAAATAAACAAATGGATTAGAAGTCAGAATGGATTTGAATTCCTTATCAGCAATGCCAAGCTGTGTCATGAGAAAGGCTTCCAAGTACGAGTGAAAATAATTTCCAACCTAGAATTCTATGCCTTGTCAAGCCATAAATCAAATGTGGGGTGGAGTAAAAACACTTTTAATATTATAGGAGCTCAAAAAATTTACCTCTCAGGAATTTACTAGATCATGTGCCCTCCACCCCAAATGAGGAAACAAACCTAGAAAGAGGCACACAGGATGGAAAACACACAGGATGGAAAACACAAAGATAGAGTGCAGGTGAGAGGGTGAGGAAAATTCCCAGAATAGTAAAATAAGCTTGTGGGATCAGAGCTGTGCAGCAGGCCTAGAAGAGAACCCATTTTTTTAAAAATAGGAATAGATATAAAGAAGGTTCTAGAATTGTCACAAGAAAAAAGATAAAACCGAAGGAACAGGATTTATTTGAATATGCCAAGAGGTTGTTTACATTTTTGGTAATCCATAGGAAACAAAACACATTTTTAAATGAGGCAGTTATTAATTCCAGGAAAAACAAAATTTCATAAGAAATCCTAATATACCAAATGACTTGATTCTGAATATATCATAATGTACACACCATTCGATTTAGCCCAAACAGTGAAACTTTTATTTGGAGGCTGGGAGAGGATGTATATGTGGTGGGGAAGGGGCAGGTAGGGACAAGGAAGAGCTAAAGTAATAGTTAATACGTGAAACTGGAAAATCAAGAAATAAGAGGCGAATGCTCTATTTTTGGGTTTTGGGTTTTGCTTTTGTTGTTAAAGAAAGAACTAGCAGACTTGAAATTGCCTCTGAAGAATTGGAGTCAGGGTGCAATGGGTTAGAACAGGAGACTGAATGTGAAGTCTCGAGGCAATTTGTGACTTTTAAAACTATGTACAACTTTGTTAAAAACAAAATTTAAAAGCCTTCCAATTGAGAATGTGTAAATCATGATCTGGGTGAACTTCATGAAAAAACTAACCATCATAGACAAATCCTGGTGGAAATGTCAAGGTGCGGGGAGAATGGAGAATCAGGTTGGCTTTGGACTTGTAATTCTAAACACCTGAGGGCAATGGAACTTTGTTTTATTGGAATTTTATTATCAGTGACATCTTTTTCAGATGTTAACCGGCCATTTGTATTACTGAGTAATAGCTGAGTTTGTAATTTTTAAAAGTTGTAGAGGGAAAAAAAGTTGCTATTTTAAAGAACAAACTGTAGCTTCTTCTGCCCCCTAATGGCATAATTCATCACAGGAGAATTGTTTCTTGGTTCAGAAAAATAACTTAATGCTTAATTTCAGTTTAAAAGATGAAGAGCCTATGGTATAGGACTGAAAAGAAGGATGATGCTGTACATAGAAAAATGAGAGGAAAATTTGTTCTAGGAGAAATGTCATAAAGCTTATGAAGACTGAGACCCTAGTGAGATTAGAAGAGAAAAATCAGCACCAAGAATGGACATCAGGAAATCAAAAAGGGGTAAACCAAGATAAACAGATCTCAACAAGTACCATCAGAAATAATGAGGAAGGGGCTTCCCTGGTGGCGCAGTGGTTGAGAGTCCGCCTGCCGATGGAGGGGACACGGGTTCGTGTCCTGGTCCGGGAAGATCCCACATGCCGCAGAGTGGCTGGGCCTGTGAGCCATGGCCACTGAGCCTGCGTGTCCGGAGCCTGTGCCCCGCAACGGGAGAGGTCACAACAGTGAGAGGCCCGCGTACCACAAAAAAAAAAAAAGAAGAAATAATGAGGGAGGACCTGGGTTTCCAATTGTCTGATTTGAAAAATAAAGACCTAAACTAGTAAAGAAAAGGTGATTCTACAAGGCTGGAGGAAAACTGATCAACGAGTTATGCAATAAAACAAAACTTTGGATAAAAAATATTTAATCTGTCTAGAATTTTAAGATGTGAAAAAAAGCTACTTTAAATGGCTATCCAGTTCTCTCAAACTGCTTACTGAAAAGTCTATCCTTCTCACATTTATTTATGCTGAAGCTGTTACTACTCTTATACTTGGATCCATTTCTGGAATTTTATTCAATTCCACTTAATTGTCTGCCCTTGCTAGTACCAATACCATAATGATTTGAAAATTATATATCTTTGTTTTTTCCCCTTACCTGTAACAGCAAGGGGAATGAGGCCTGTGTGGCCTAGCCTTCTTCCTGGCAATGAGACCAGGTATAGCAATCTATTTTTGGATAAAATTGTCCCCTTTACCAATCAACACTGTAGCCTAAGATCCAGGTTAAGGAAACCTGAAGTGCAATTTCCATCATATCAAAAGTGGACTCAAAGGGAATATTCCTCATGTGCTCCACAATCTACCCTGTCCCTCCAACTTACAAGGTGTTCATAATGCCTGTGATGATCTATTTGTACTTCTCAAGAGGCCATCTGCTTTCTCAAGGAAAAGAATTGTAGGTGTTTATTTTACTTTTTTTTTTATAGCCAACAATACTGTATTATAAACTTCAAAGTTGCTAACAGACTACATCCTAATTGTTCTCACCACAAAAATAAATAATAATTACATGACGTGATAGAGATGTTGGCTAACACAATGCTGGCAATCATACTGCAATATATAAATCTATCAAATCAACAGATTATACACCTTAAACAGGTTATGTCAGTTATATATAATAAGAGTTGTGCTAATTAGGTTTTTTGATATTAGAAACATTTAAAATGACAAGATAGGGACTTCCCTGGTGGTGCAGTGGTTAAGAATCCGCCTGCCAATTCAGGGGACACAGGCTCGAGCCCTGGTCCGGGAAGATCCCACATGCCGTGAAGCAGCTAAGCCCATGCACCATAACTACTAAGCCTGCGCTCTAGAGCCCGTGAGCCACAACTACTGAGCCCACGTGCTGCAACTACTGAAGGCTGCACGCCTAGAGGCCGTGCTCTACAACAAAGAGAAGCCACTGCAATGAGAAGCCCACGCACCGCAACTAAGAGTAGCCCCCACTCGCCACAACTAGAGAAAGCCCGTGCGCAGCAACGAAGATCCAATGCAGCCAAAAAATATATATATAAAAATAAATAAAATTAATCATCAATGTGATTTTGTAAATTGATATTTATTAAATTTATATTTCCAAAGCCAATTAATAATTTATTTAAATATATATTATTAAATTAAGAAATACACACTAGATATAGAAAAATAACATTTCCCAGAGTAATTACAAGAGGTAATGATTGATTGCATGACAGGAAGTCTGTTCTTTAGCCTGAGATTCTGACTCCAATAAAGCCAAGATTCTTTGGATTCTTGGATTGGATTCTTTTTGAATCTGATTAATTTGATGAAGCCAAATTGAAATCCTTCCAAAATATCAGTTCAATTCAGGGGGTTCAAAATTTCATGAATTGTCAGTTTCAACCTTTTCTTAATAGAAAAATTGCTACTAACTGATGAACTGCTACTTTTATTCTTAGCATATTTCCAACAGTAATAATCACCAGATGGCCACCCACCACTGAGTGACCAAAAAAACAAAACCAAAAAACCTTAAAAATGTGGTATTGTGGCAGAAATTACACACTTCTATGTCTGCCCCTCCTATGCTTTACCTGGTATCTAGCACTGATATAGTTTGCCTCATGTTCATTTTTTTTTTTTTTTTTTTTTTTTGGCCGGGGGCCCCCCCT
>NW_020173198.1:5164388-5199677 GCF_003031525.2 Neophocaena asiaeorientalis asiaeorientalis
TTTTTCCTTTTTTTTTTTTTTTTTTTTTTTTTTTTTTCGGTACGTGGGCCTCACTGTTGTGGCCTCTCCTGTTGCGGAGCACAGGCTCCGGACGCGCAGGCTCAGCGGCCATGGCTCATGGGCCCAGCCGCTCTGCGGCATGTGGCATCTTCCCAGACCGGGGCACAAACCTGCGTCCCCTGATGCATCGGCAGGCAGACTCTCAACCACTGCGCCACCAGGGAAGCCCCCCTCATGTTCATTTTTCATTAAATTTGTTATTAATTTTTAGGACACGAAAAAGAATCAGTCTACCAGCTTTATTCATATATCATTAAGCCTAGGTAAAAACATTTATAAGCAATTATTATAATTTTAAGGTGCTAACGTCTCTACAAAAGAATACTTTCTTTTAAATCCTAAATGTATGTCCACTCTTGTATTAGTATCTTTTACTACTAAAGACATTAACAATTAAATTGAGAAAGATTCATACTGGCCAAGCCAATTTCATAGCAAATTACTAAACAGCCACATTGCAAAGTGGAAAAGATTCATGTTGGTGTTGGCTTTAATAAAAGATCACTGTTCACCCTCCAGCTTTAAGTGCATAATGAAATTATCAATAGCTATTTTTAAAGTCTTTAAAAAAATTTTTTTAAAATAAATTTATTTTTGGCTGCATTGGGTCTTCGTTGCTGCACACGGGCTTTCTCTAGTTGAGGTGAGCGGGGGCTACTCTTCCTTGCGGTGCACAGGCTTCTCATTGTGGTGGCTTCTCTTGCTGCGGAGCACGGGCTCTAGGCGCACGGGCTCAGTAGTTGTGGCGCACGGGCTTAGTTGCTCCGCAGCATGTGGGATCTTCCCGGACCAGGGCTCGAACCCTTGTCCCCTGCACTGGGGATTCTTAACCACTATACCACCAGGGAAGCCCTAAAAAGGTCCTTTTAACATGATCTTAAAAATAATCTCAAAGGCCACAAAGACTTGATAAACTATTTATACTTGAGGTTACTGAAAAAATTCACGTGAAATCTTTGAATATTCCTGTTAACCCCATTTCTTTCACATTGTATGCCTGTTATTCACTTCTAGCAGCTCTACATTATTACCCTTTATCAAGGAGTTAAATGGTTTACTTTTATTCAGTTCTCTTTTCATGATCATTCTCAATTCTTAAAAAATGTGAAAAATGTTAATGTCAAAGGGATGTGATTATGACATATAAAAAGAAAAAGCAGGGTACACTATACACATGTATTAGAGAGGCCTTTGTTGTTAAGAGACCCACTGAAGCTAGCTTAAGTAAATGGCAGTGGTGTAAAAGCACTCAGAAGGAAGTTCCAAATCACAGGTTCTGGTCTATGTAGTTTTGTACAATAAGAACAGTGCTCATTAAAGGAATTAAAGGCAGGAGAAAGTGGACAAGACATAGATGAGGACACTTACACAAATCAGGATGCATAAACCATTAACTAGCTTTCTACCTCTCTGAATCCCTGTCCTAAACATTTTGGAGGGCATCTGCTTTCTTCATTTGGCATGCTGAGACTAGCAAAGGAGTTATTTTTAGATTCCTAATTGTAAGGCTTTGGAGTTTCCCCGGCACACTGAAGCAGCTAGTCATTGGAAGGATACTATCACCCAAGTCTATAGTAGCTCAAAAGTTTTTTCCTGTCTTTAAAAAGTTGACATATTCCTGGTTTCCATGATCCATTGAGGGAGACAACCAAACAGAGCCTGTTAGTAAGCACTTTGGTGTTACTATAGCATATTCAGTGATTCTACTGCATCTTGAACATGTATATTGAGGACGGCAGACAGCACTGAGAGAACTCAAAACAATCAAGGTAACTCTCAAACAATGGGTAGGAACTTGTGAAGACAGGCAGAGGAGGAAGGAAATTCCAGCCCGGTGAAACAGCCAATTGAGTTCAGATATAACCTTGTCTTTTTGGAGAGGTTTCCCATGTCCAACACCAAATGGCAGGGGTGAGGTGGACAAGTTAGGCACTAGTTGGAGTACCCAAGGCTGGACTGAACCTTCAGAGGCAGTGTGGAGTTGCCTGCTCAAACCAGCATTAAACAACATGAGCCATCAGGACTTTTAAGGATCAAGTACTGCACCTAGCACCGTACCCGGCACTTATTTCTTAAATTTTCTTTCAAGCCTTTTAATTTTGTTAAGCAGCATGCAGCACCTGTATCTAGATTTGGGGTTTAACCTGTTCAGATACAGCAAGATGGACAAGGGGGAGCAGGTTTTGGGAGTGTTAGCATGTGGCTGAAATGATGGGATATAGGCAACTATAGAAGGAAGGACAATAAAAGAATAACTACGGGATGAGTTGAAACCTCAGGCCAATAGAGAATGGAGCTGAAAAACCAGGTTGCAGATGACATAATGGAGTTTTAAGATGGGAATGGTGACAGATGATTAACAACTCTGGAAAATTGTCATAGGAGTGGACTGCAATTAAAGTGGAGTTGAGCTTGAAATAACAATGCACCTAGGTAATGAAACTGACCTCACATGACAGAATTTATGATAAAAAGTGAGTTCTAGATGCCAAAATCCTCGGTGAACGTGCAAGATATAGTTTAGATTTTCGGTCGAGATTAGTTAAGTATTAAGAGTGTCGTCTTGGGCTTCCCTGGTGGCGCAGTGGTTAAGAATCCACCTGCCAAGGCAGGGGACACGGGTTTGAGCCCTGGTCCAGGAAGATCCCACATGCTGCGGACCAACTAAGCCCACGCGCCTAGAGCCTGTGCTCAAGAGAAGCCACCGCAATGAAAAGCCTGTGCACAACAAAGAGTGGGCCCCACTTGCCGTTAACTAGAGAAAGCCCGCGTGCAGCAACAAAGACCCATCTCAGCCAAAAAATAAACAAGTAATTTTAAAAAAGTGTAGTCTTGCTGGAGTATCTGAAAATACAAGTGGTATGTGTTGTGGGTAGGGTGGGGTGAGGTTGGCAGTAGGTAGAACAGGCATCCCATCCCCAGTGATGGAGATGTCTAGGAATAAAAAAATGTGACTTCAGAAAGTCAAGTCGGTTTCATTTAAAGGCAGCATTTCCCAAACTTAACATTTCCCAAACTTTTCCCAGCACTTCCCAAACTTAACATTTCCCAAACTTAACTCAGTCCTGAACGGCTTTCATAAGGCTAATAGCATTCTTACTATCAGCCTTACAATTTCTCTTTAAATCACTTTTTCCTTAAATATTAAATGCTGCATTACACACATTTAAGTATGTTTGTATACCATCTAAAACCGAGTACCAACAATGGTATACAATACTGTAAATATTGTACTGTATGCTCTGGAAATAATGTATCAAGGCAAGACAGGAAGTTAAAAGTTGCTGCTAATGTAAACCCTTTCCTCTTCTACTACCATAGTCGAATGCCCCCTGCCAAAGTACTTTAGGACCACTACCTCACACTAGAACTGGTCTTTTCCTGCTTTTAGCCATTGTCTTCTTCATCTCCATTTATACAGCTATGTTTCTAAAGTACCATTCTTATCCTACTTCCCGACATCCTTTCAACAGCTTTTTATTGCTTACAATAAACTTCCTAAACCAGAGCCATTAAGGAAATCCACTGTAGCCTTACCTAGTGCTTCTTGCCTCCTATTGCTGCTTGCTTCTGTCAACTGGACAGATTGGGTAGGCCACAGACTGTTGTTATTTAGTACTTTATCAAGGAATTTAATACTCATTTATCAGGGTTTCAAGAAAAATACATAACCATAAACAAATCAAAATTCCTCACCTCTAAAATTCATGTCCAAACTTCTAATTACTATATTTAAAACCCTTCCAGATTTATTCAACCAGATCTCCAATTAACCATGATTTCTTATTTCTGGCCACCTATTACCAGCCCACTAATGAAGTACATTTTCCATGTTTACTTCAGAATTTTACATATACAGTTCAGCTTATACTAAAGCCTCAAAGGATATTTTAAATATGAAAATGGAAGGGGGAAGAGACATGACACACTTTCCTTCAAATAAGGCAGATATTCAACATCTGAAAAGTTTACTGAAAACTTTTATTGTAATCAAAAAGTGACATAACGGAGTTGTAATGAATTCAGCAAATCATTCTGCTGATATTTTAGAACTGATATCACCTTTTGCCAGGCAATTAAAAAAATTCAATGTGAAAATTTCACAGTACAGTAAACTCCACCCCAACTAATTAACGGTGGTTAAAAATAATAGGCCCTAGCAAAACCTCTCATGTTACATGGTCACAACTCACAATTCTGTACAAAAGTTCGTGTTATAAAGCTCTGATGTAAAAATCAAATAATCAAGCAGCAATATTTTAAGTGCAGCACAGGGTCTTCCATATCATTATTTACAAGGCTTGAATCTCTTTACATTATAACAAAATTTAATACAGATGACTTAGTAATTAAGTCAATTTTTAAAATCTGCCCTTTTACACAGTGACAGATTTCACTTTTTGGTCATCCTTCTCCTTCTCCTTTTCTTTATCTTTGCTCTTCTTTGACTTCTTTTTCTTATGTTTGTGTTTTTGGCTTTTTTCCAATTCTACTTCAGTGCCTGCATGTTTCTTATGCTTCTTGTGTTTTTTATGTTTCTTGTGCTTTTTCTTTTCTTTCTTTTTCTTCTTCTTCTTGCTGTCCTGACTTTCTGCAGAGCTAGCACTGCTACTGTGGCTTCGGGTTTGGCTTCCAGAAGGGCTATGACTTCTACTTGGACTGACACTAGGGCTGCTTTGACTCTGGCTCCTGGTTACACCTACCTGGCTGACTGCTGCCATGTCCAGGCTCTCTTTTGCTTTCTCCATTACTTTATCTTTCAGTTCCTTAGAAATTTTCCCTGAAGTTTCTTCCTCTTTTACAGATACATTGCTTTCACTGTCACTTTCATTGTAATCTGGTTCAAAAGCAGCTTCATCAGTTTCTCTAGTTAAGTCAGAGGACAGTCGAGAGGAGTGACTTAACTGGGGTTTAGGCTTGATGGTGTTCTTATCAATTTGCCCAGTAACTTGCTCCTTCTCAATCTGTGGGTCCGGTGGGTTAAGTATATACAGTGATTTATTGCCACTTGACTCTTTATTGTTCTTTGCCTCTAACACGTGTTTCTCACGATCTTTACAGGGATTTTTATCAACAGATTTCATCTCTTCACTTGAACGTTTAGTATCATAAGTGGATTTATGATCATGAGGTTTTTTGTCTCTTGAGGGACTAGAGTTACTTTTTTTGGAATCTCCTGTTCCTTTTTTAGGCACATCTCTCTCCTCCCTTGGCTTAGTTTTTTGTCCAGCTGCAGAGTCTTTACTGCGAGAAGGAGAGTCTTTTCTTCTTGTTAATTCATTCCTTTCATCTCTACGTTTGGAACTTGAATACTCTCTGTTGTCATAATCAGTTTTTTTGTCTCTGTTGGGAGTGAAGTCTTTATTTGAGGAACCTCGAATGGAATCATGCTTATCTTCTTTGCCAGAAGTTCTAGTCTCTTTGGAAGACTGAGACAGACTTTTAAAATTTCCTTGCTCATTCAGACGGTCCAGATTACTATCTTTCTCTGGCTGAGTGCTGTTCTTCCTCTTTTCTTGGTTTTCCTTTTCCAACACTGAATGATCTCGATCTTTGGTTTTCCCTTTTTCACTAGATGCAGAGATTTTTGAACTTTTGACCTCATGCTGTGTAATTTCATGGCTCACTTCCTTGGTGAGTTTCTGAATTTTCTCTGATGACTCATTTTCTTTTTCAGTATATTTGACTGCATTTGATGGTTTAGTGCTAACATTTTTTATAACACTGGCAGGTTTTCCTACACTTGATATAGGCTGTGTGGTGGATTTAGCATCTTCTTCTTCAGATTCAAAGTCATCTTTATCCCATTTGGATTGAGGAACCTGAATCATAATAATGACATCTTCAGCAGGAGCTGTGTTATCATTATTATATTCTTCCATTGTTTTAATGACAGTTCGCTTTGTATCTGTCTTTTCTTCAGCTTTCCGCACAGGACTGCCTCCAGTCGAACTGGTACTAAAAAGAATTAAAATATTTTTTAATTAATGAAGAACTTACAGTTATTAAACATTGATAAGTATAAAAAGACCAACTTAAACTTGATAAATGTCCTTTTAACTTTCAAAAGCCACTTATTTTGCTCTGAGATATAAAGATTTAAGTGTATGATTATATAAAAACAAATGTGGCTCACCCCCAAAATCTACTTATCTTTTAACAATTCTTTTCTTCAAAGACAAGAGTAACCAGCTAACCCCCAACATCAATACATTCTTAATTATCATATTCCACTTTTTCCACCCGCCCATTATCAGATACCTGGTATAATCCACAAGTGTTGAGCTGGATCCTTCAGTTCCAGTCACTTTTCGTCTGACCTTTCCTTTGATTTTTTCTTGTTTAACTTTGCCAGATGTTGACTCCAATTTTTCAGAGGGTTCTTTTGTATTAGATATATTTTCTGTACTTCCAATTTTTTTACCAGTTTCTCTGTTAAGCTTGATTTTTTTGGCTGGAGCAGTTGATGATGAAATTTTGTCTTTTTCAGGCGTCCTATCCAGCTTTTCAATATCAAGTTCCATTTTGCGCTTTGGTGATGGTTTCACTATTTCGGTTACTTCTAATTTAGAGATTTTCATTGAAGATGACTCAAAATCTTTATCTCCACCTTTCTCTTCAGTTTTTCTTTTTCTTTTTTCTCCCTTGCTATCAGGTGGTTTACTCTTATCATTAGGCTTCTTGGTCTTTTCTTCCTTACTAGTTAGCTTCTCTGACTTGACGTCTTTGGAGTAGTCCTTCTTCACTTTTTCCTCTTTGACTGGTTTTGTCTCCTGGTGTTCCTTTACTGACTTAGAGTGAGCTTTTCTGGGGGTACCAATGATCTTTTCATCTTTTTGAGAGGAAGATGATGATTTCACATTGTCAGTCTTTGGAGTCTCCTCTTTGGCTTTTTTAAGTGGAGGTTCAGATCGAGGAGATTTTTCACGCTCTCCATCTAGTTTTTCTTGAGGTCCTTTAGCAGGTTTTGCAACAGTTTCTTTTTTGGACACAGCAGATCCATCATTTTTCCGTTTGGTCTTGTCACCTTTTGCTTTAGGTTTATCTTTTTCTCTCTTGTCTTTTTCAGACACTGATTTAAAAGTAATGGATTCAGCATCCATTGGTTCATCTCTAACAGGTGTAGCATCATCTCTACTTGGGAGAACAAACAATGAGTCTGTTTTATTTTCTTCACCACTTGTTGGTTCTCTTGATTTCCTAGAAGTTTCTAATAACTCTGGGTTTAGAAAGCCTTCACTTTCTTCCCCCTTTCTTCTTTTTCTGTGTTTCTTATGTTTATTTCCTTTACCATCTCCTGAAACATTTTCACTCTCCTTCTCTTTTGACTTTGTATTATCCTTCTGATTGTGACTGTCTCTTGATGAAAGCTTTTCTGGATAGTTGCCACCTATGTTTCGACTTCTATGACTCTGTCCACCAGAGTACTCCTCTCTGCGGCCTCTTGTGAAGGGAGAATTCCTGATATTAAGTGGTAAAAATCTCTCTGGAGAAAAGTTCTCTCTATTTGCTGATGGTCTAGGCTGTGCTCCAGCAGCATAGCCTTTATAATATTTTTCATACCACTCTCTGTATTTTCTCTCCCATTCTCGATAACGTTCTTTTTCAAATGGGTCTCTGAAGTCAACACTCCTCCCGTAATAAGCTTTCATGTCATAAGGTGGTGGAACTTCTCTGTACCTGTTAAAATATTCACGTTCTGTTTCTCCTTGAGGTACATTACGTTTATTAGGAGATTGTCCCCTAAATGCTTGAGGAGATCTTGATCGTGAATGATACCGTCTATATGGGGGTGACCTTGACCTAGATCGATGATACCCGTGCGATCTAGACCGTGAACGGTAATTTCGACTCTTTCCTCTGCCTCTTCTGGGGTATGGAGGTGATCGTGAATAGGAACGAGAATGTGAGCGGCTAAACGATCGAGAATAAGAACGTGATCGTGTTGAACCAGATCTTGATTTAGAATAAGTATATGAACTTCTTGAATAGGATGAACCACTATAGGGAGATTTGGACCTAAAAGCAAAAATAAAACAATAGTTGATAGTTGAGAAATATATACAAAATAAAATACAGACTCTCAGATTTCAGTATGTTCTCCTCATGGTTCATTATTTATTTATATTGTTTCATCTTAGATGATTAAAGAGGCACAGTGACCTCTACTGGAATGGAATAAAGTACACAAAGATCAGAGCAATCACTTGTTATAAAACGAGAGTGAAATCTTAACAATTAGAGTGAAGTGCATTAATGTACCGTGAGTTATATGACCTAGCATTAAATAAAATGCCAATTAAATTTAAACACTACTTCCTATCTGATTATTAAGTAGGAGTAACTTTTTTTGTCCTACGTTGGCCAATAGTCTAGCTTTAAAAGGAACATCTCAAGCATAAAAAATAAGTCTTTTAAACAAACTTCCTGGGAATATTTATAATTCAGTTTTTCTATCAATAAAGCAACTTGTATTCTACTGTTAGTTCATAATCACACAGGTTAATGTTCCAGCAGAAAGCTGTAGCCTTAGGTAAAAGGGGCCTCAGAAATGTAATCTTTGGCTAGTCCACTATTTTTTTCCTTCCACAAACATTTCCCAATTATTTCACACTATAAATAACTTCAAGGGACAAGGGTAATTTAATCCCCATAACTGCTAGTTCTACACAATAGAATTTACAGTGAGATATTTCAATAAACAGATATTGGGAAATAAGCTACATTTCCATTTTTATAAACCTAGACCGAATCAGAAAAATTCCATCACTGCAATGTTACTTATATCCATAGCTAATCCCTGGATATTCAAAGTCCCATTTGTAATTCTGTTGTGAAGGCTTGCAAAACACTAACCTGGAAAATGAGCGCCTACGCTCCTTTTGAATCTTTTTGTATTCCATCAATTCCTTAGCAAAATCATTTGTAAACTCATCTAGCTTGGACTTTTTCTTTTCCCTAGTAAAATAAAGTTAAAGAGCGAAAGTTAACAAAAACCATTTAAGAAAACTAACAAGACAAATGTAATTAGATCATGAATGAAATGAATGAAATTGCCATTAGTTTTCCACTTTAAAACTATAAATAACTAGGAATCCCTGAGGAAGCTGCTTGTATGGCTTGGTTTAATTTTTAGGTGATTTTTCTTATACTAACTGGAAACACTGGAAAATGTTTCCAAAGATACCTATTTAACATCAGAAAATGAAAGTGTAGAGTAATTTCAAATTCAAACACTTACTCTTCTTTTAGTCGTCGTTGCTCTCTATAGAATTCTTCCCTGGACAAAGGTGGTGCTTGTGTTGTTGGGATGGTATTTGAATGAGCTGTCTGTACTCCTGATGACACCCAAGGTGTTGATAAATTGGCCGGAGCTGGAGGAAACCCTGGAGGGGGAACACTATACCCAGCAGGTGGTGGCTGGCCAGGAGGAAACTGAGGAGAAAACTGTGGAGGAGGAACACCTGGAGGGAGAGGAAGCGTGTGGGGAGGAGGAGGATACAAGGGAGGGGGTGGGACAGGTACAAAAACTGGATTTGCTGGTAGTGATGGGCCTTGAGTTCTCTGTGATCTTTCGCTGTGGTGTCGTCCACGGTTTATACTTCTGGAAAAATAAATTCCAAGATATTAAAGCATCTGAGACAAGTAACCTTATCTTTTCTACTCATAATCTTTTCAATCCACAAACAATGGAAAAGAATCAACTATTCAAATAAGCACAGGGACACTGATATTGTTTATATGTAAAAGTAACATCATTTATATGTTAAGAACAACTTTTAAGGCCAGTTAGGGACTGAGATAAGTTTACAAGGTCTTCTTTATATGGAGATGCCATGCTTTTATTTTTTGATAAAAGTTATCTTTTGTGAAGTCCAACTATCACTCCACAATGATCTCATTACTTCCTAATCTGTCATTTAAAGGAACTGACAGGTTAATGTCTCTGTGCCCTATTTCTCCCCAAAATGCCTTCCAAGACCAAAAGTTTAAAATGAAGAAAACCCACTTCCTATAATCTTTTTGAGGAAATAAGACCCTTCAAAGTAGAATAAACATGGGACTTCCCTGCTGGCATGGTGGTTAAGAATCCACCTGCCAGTGCAGGGGACACGGGTTTGATTGCTGGTCTGGGAATATACCACCTGCTGTGGAGAGACTAAGTCCGTGCACCACAACTACTAAGCCTGCATTCTACAACTACTGAAGCCCGCGCGCCTAGAGCCCATGCTCTGCAACAAGAGAAGCCACCACAATAAGAAGCCCATGCCCCGCAACGAAGAGTAGCCCCCCCCTACAAAAAAAAAAAAAAAGAGTAGCCCCTGCTCGCCTCAACTAGAGAAAGCCCGCGTGCAAGCAACAAAGACCCAACACAGCCAAAAACAAACAAACAAACAAAGTAGAATAAATACTAGTTTTAACATTTGTAACTAACAACTGAAAATCTCACTTTTTCTCTCAAAGGGTTAGGTTAAAATTAACAGTGCTGGCCAAAGTTTCTAAATTCTGCCTCATCAAACAAACAGTGGCTTCTTTAAAAAACTGGGCTTATTTCTGTTAAGCTAAAGGGATCTTTAAATTATAGGTAACTGGTATACAATAGCAGCAGCTGGGATTTAGATTTCAGGTCTCTTTTCAGAGTCTGATTAGTAAATATTATCTTCTTATTAAATGTGTGATCTAACAACAAAACAGTAGTTATCTTTCATAAGCTTAGCAATTCTCTTTGGAGTACTAGAAGATACCCTTAAGTATGACCTAGATAGTAAGAACTCTATGGCTCACTTCTTAGATTAACACTGCTTGTGCATCTTCTGGGCAAGGGCCCCTAACAATCTTCTGTCTAACCTTTTGGAAGAGAAGATGGTAGAAGATGGGGATAACTGAGTCTAGGGGAGAAATAAATCCAAGTCTTCTTCGCATTTGGGAGCTGAGCTCGTTAACATCCATCTTAAATTAAATCGACACCTTAGTTTGTCTGGGCCTTACTGTCCGCCCTCTACACTCAACAGAGTAAATGTAAGCCAGTATTCTGCTGTGTGCTGACAGGGAGAAAGTAGTGCTTGGGAAGAAGTAGTAAAGATGTAGCCTTAAAAAACCATTTAAAAATAAATAAATAAAAATAAAAAAATTTTAAAAATTTAAAAAACCATTTAAAACATTAAATGTAGGGACTTCCCTGGTGGCGCACTCGTTAAGAATCCGCCTGCCAATGCAGGGGACATGGATTCAAGCCCTGGTCCAGGAAGATCCCACATGCCGTGGAGCAACTAAGCCCGTGCGCCATGACTACTGAGCCTGCGCACTAGAGCCCATGTGCCACAACTACTGAGTCCACGTGCCACAACTACTGATGCCCGTGTGCCTAGAGCCCGTGCTCCACAAGAGAAGCCACAGCAATGAGAAGCCCACACATGGCAACGAAGAGTAGCCCCTGCTCGCCGCAGCTAGAAAAAGCCTGCGTGCAGCAATGAAGACCCAACACAGACAAAACTAAATAAATTTATATATATATATAAAATATTAAATGTAATCTATTCTTTTATAGGCCTCTTAAGGGCAACTACTTAAGATTTAAGTGAGGAAAGTATAAACCAAATGAACCCACTCTCCCTACCACTATTGTGCTTTAATTTGTGTTATATTTTTCAGTGTGTCATCAGATTACTGTTTTTCAAGATTTTTAGCAAGCCTACCTGTAGCAGCTTCTCTCCCCTCTTCTAATTTGCTGTGGTGGAGACACCAGATATCCAAGCTTGTTGGAACTGTGTGGAAAGAAGGATAAAATAGGCTTGAGTATTATACACACCTTTTCGTGTGTAGACTTTAATATACCTATTTTAACTATTCTGAAAACTTTTCCTTACTCCCTGATCCTGATTCTTAAACTTGTTTCAGACAGAGATATGATCAAGTGTTATATTTACTTAAAATGAAATATTCTTTCTGATTAACATATTATAAACAATTAAGCTTCAATATATATTTTATGTAATATTGTATTTTAATTAGCATTCTATAAGTTACTCTATGAACTTATTGTTATAGAAAAGGAAAAGAGCTCTTTTATCTGCTGGACACTATGCAGAGGCATTTGACATGTGAGGTAAGTAGCACCATTCCAATTCTACAGATGAGGGAGGCAATGGAGGCTGAGAAGTAGAATCACATACCCTTCTCACATAGCTAGCAAATGCAGGAGATGGGACTCAAACCCAGGTCTGTCTCCAAATCCCGTGTTCTTTCTACTGATATATTCTGCTAGTCTCTCAACTAACATACTTTTTCTATAAGAAGTTTGGTTTATCTTTCAAACAAAAAGATTAAGTTTTAGAATATAAGCCAGTTTACATAAATATATGAGCCCATTTATATGGGTCACATAAACAAAAATAATTATATAAAAACAATAAATAAATCTGATTTTTAATGCCATAGAACATCCTATAGAAGATCAAAGTTCTTAGTACTCCAGGGTAGAAAATCATACCCTAAAGAATTTTTTGTTTTTTTCTTCTGGGAGACGGAAGGACTTATTACTTGCAGCAGTAAGGAGAACACCAGGGATCATTCACAAAGCAGTGTCTCCCACACCCTACAGATTTTAATATGCAATAAAATTTCATTAACATAGCTAGTCAAAATGAGAAATTTTGTGTTTGACAGACTTTAATCTTATTATGTGTTTATTTACTCAAATCAAAAACATCCAAATTAAAGAGGGAAGTTTAATCTACCAGCATAATAACTGATTCAGTATTTAAAATATTCTTTCAAGTAATTCTTATCTGTTCATTAACTGAGATTCTGCCAAGATCACCATTTGTTAAGTCATAAAAGTAAAAAGGATTTACATTTTATTATTATAGAAAAGAATTACTAATTTTTTAAGAAGAATTCTTCATATAGTCTTGAATTTGTGACATTTTACATAAAAACTGTGTTAACATGGCATATACAAGAGGAGTTCACAGTAAAAGACACTCAGCACACACTGCTGAGATTGTAATTTCCATCATCCGGTTTGAAAGCAATCATCTGAAGATTATTTGAGACATATACTTACTGTTCCCAACCTGGTCGACCACCACCTGGACGAGCAGTGTTTATTCTTACTGGACCTTGGAAACAAAAATAAACAAAACCAATAAGTAAATATAAAATTACAGGTTAAATAAAGTTAAAATTATTTTTTAAGGAAAAAAGTTCAAACCAAAATGATTTTACTCACCAGTTGTAGGGATCAATTGTCCATGCAATAATGACTGTCCAAGCAAAGATGGGGTTCCAAGTACAGGCACCTGGTAACCCTTTAGGAAAAAACCAAAAAGGTATAGTTAAAAAAACAAAACAAAAAACTCTACTGTAATAATAATAATAAAAAAATCTTTAAAAGCCAGTGAAACTTACCTTCTCTTCCATAAGGGCAGTAATTGCAATCGAAGAGGCTCCCTTTGAATGTTCAGATGCAAGCGCTGCAGCTGGCAGTATTTTATTATCAGAATCCCTAGATCATAATATAATTTACAAAACATTAAAAAGTCACCAGAAATGGAGGATTAAAGTTACAAACTTCCAGTTATATAAGATAAATAAGTACTTGAGACGTAATGTACAACATGATGACTATAGCTAACGCAGCTGTATGGTATACAGGAAAGCTGTTAAGAGAGCATAGATCCTGAGTTCTCATCACAAGGGAAAAGAATTTTTTTTCCTTTTTATTGTATTTACACATGAGAAGACAGATGTCAGCTGAACCTACTGTGGTAATTATTTCACAATATATGTAAGTCAAATCACTGTACTGTATGCCTTAAACTTATACAGTGATGTATGTCAATTATTTCTCGATAAAACTGGAAAAAAATAGGCAATATTTTCCATATTTTTGAAAAAAATTCCATGTTACAAGGATCTGAGTCATATTTAAGAGGCCTCTAAATATAATACTTGCAAAGTTTGAAAAATAATAGACCTGAAGGAAATGTCTGCATTACACAAATATTCTTATTTCGGGAATACATAATCTGTGATAATAGGATTATAAAGTTTACTTCTGCATGTAATGAGTAAAAATTATCAAAGGAAAATAAAGAGTAAAAATCATATCGTGTTACTGTTCATCCATCACACTTGCATTAAGATGAGTTACATCAAAGATGATGAAAACTTCTGGGGAAAGTGAGAGAGGACTGGACTTTTGAAGAGTTCTTCGTATGTAAGTGAAATGTAAAATGAAGAAGCCTCCTTAAGAAGTACAATCGGGCTTCCCTGGTGGCGCAGTGGCTGGGGGTCCGCCTGCCGATGCAGGGGACGTGGGTTCGTGCCCTGGTCCGGGAGGATCCCGTGTGCCACAGAGCAGCTGGGCCCGTGGGCCATGGCCGCTGGGCTTGCACGCCCGGGGCCTGTGCTTCGCAATGGGAGGGGCTGCGGCGGTGAGGGGCCCGTGTACCGCAAAAAAAAAAAAAAGTACAATCTATGATAGATATGACAGAAATTGGTTCAGTTTTAAGACTAGTAAAGCTAAAAAAAAAAAAACTTGAGAGACAAAATAAATAAATAAAGGATTAAGAGTAAATTCTACTTCCACCTCTACCACTAAATCAAAAGGGTAACCTTAGATAAGTCAATGAACTCTCTGGGCCTTATTCCCACTATCAATCAAATAAAAGGCTGAAATAGGTTAAGTGGGATTTAAAAAAAATTTTTATTTTATTCAAGTATAGCTGATTTATAATGTTAATTTCTGCTGTACAGCAAAATGATTCAGTTATACATATATATACATCCTTTTTCACATTCATTTCCATTATGGTTTATTACATGATATTGAATATACAGTTCCCTGTGCTATACAGCAGGACCTTGTTTATCCATCCTATATATAATACTTTGCAGGGATTTCTTAAATATACTTGTAAAGGTCCTACTCCTAAAGACTTTGTTTCTGGGAACAAACCCCTGGCATCTATTTTTTAAAAGCTGGTTGATTTTTTAAGCTTTATGAGCCATTGGACTATAAAGGTCCCTTTCATTTCAGGAGTGGTAGGATTTAAGTGAGTTTTCACTACTCTCCTACATAATTATGCTCCAAAACAATTATTTCTTGACCTCTCTACTTCTACCAGTATTTCATCCCCTCTTTCTCTATTTATCCAAATTGTTCTTAGTTCTGCTCAAATCTACTGTTTTCTAATAACACCATAAGAGGTGACCGTAAGTGACCTCTCCCTCTTGTGAACTGCAGAGCTGTCATGGGATATTATTCAACATTTAATGTGACTTGCTGGCAATGTATATAGTTTTTGACCTTGGGATGCTTAATAATTTGCAAATGAATCTCCTTCATTTGTCTGTTCCTCCAGTAAAACTTAGCCATTTCTTTCTTTTTTGTTTTTTTTTTTTAATTTGGCTGTATCGCGTGGCTTGTGGGATCTTAGCTCCCCAACCAGGGATCGAACCTGGGCCCCAGCTGTGCAAGTGCCAAGTCCTAACCACTGGACTGCCAGTGAATTCCCAAAGACTAGGTCATTTCTTACAAGTCATCCACCTTACTGAGCACAGTGGGATGCAACAGACTGAAGGTCACTAAAACAACTGTTAAAGCAATATACAATAAAAAAAAACTACATCACTGATCTCACTTGTTTCCTAACAGCGAGAAATACATCGACTTACCGAAAAGGTCCATCTGATTTTTCTGAGTGGACTGATATGGAGACTGTTGCAGTTATATCAGGTACAGGGGCTGGGGTAGAAGATGGATTTCCAGGCACAGGAGGGGCCAAGGAAGACTGATTAGAGGTTAATGAAGATATGGATGGAGCCGGGTGAGTTGATGATGTCACTGGAATCATCAGAGGATCTTGTTGTCTTGATATTGGAGATCTCATCAGAGGTTGTAGGTTCCGTTGAATGAGTGGTCTTGGAGGTGGTAGTTGGGGTGGGGGTGGAGGTAACTGTTTTCTTAGTCTTTTCGTATAACCAGTTTCATTTTTGAAGTTATTAACAGCCTACAGACACCAATCATAAAAATGCAGAAAAATGTAATGTAGTATTTACTCAAGTATGGTTAAATCAATTAAAAGATTTTTTAAAATTTTTCATAAAGAGTGATACAAATATAGCTACCTGTCGTAAGAACTTATTGGCAATTAAAGCATCAGGAGAGACATCATTCTGATGACATGTTGGACATGTATGTTCATCTGATTCCAAGAGAGCTGTCCTTATACCTATGTATAAGATTTTAAATATTAACAAAAGCATAGTTAGGAACCCAGTTTTTACTGAATGAATTAAAAAGACAGTTTACATGTGTTCAGTTACATTACTGTTTTTCAAGCACACATCACTAACCATTTCTATTCTTAGATTAAGAAATTTAAAAGTAAAATTTCTCGCCTGATAGCACTCCTCTGCTCTAATCTCTCTCTATCTTAAAAACAGAAGTAATGGATATAAGCTAAACAAACATTTAAACTGAGAGAAAAGATGCTCTTTCCCAAATACCATTCTCTTTGTTTAGCCAGTAATCGGAATATTATAGGGAAAAAAAAAAGAAAAGAAATAGTCTAGAAAGAGACAAAAACATTATATGGCTAATATAGGGCTTTTAAAAAAGCATCACTTGGGAATTCCCTGGTGGTCCAGTGGTTAGGACTCCGCACTTTCACTGCTGAGGGCCCGGGTTCAATCCCTGGTAGGGGAACTAAGATCCCACAAGGTATGTGGTGCTAAGAAAAAAAGCATCACTAGAAAAGGGCATTATAAATAACAGAAGCACTATTCAGGCAAGAAATCAGAGACATCGATAGCACAGCAGGTAAGAACCAACACTAAATTATAGATGCACTGACTATGCTTCAGTGTTGCAAAAAATCCAATCATAAGTGGTCTGTTAAATTCAAGACACACTCTGAAACAACTTTTAAGTGACCTCTTCTTGACTTTGGTCTTCACTGAAGAGGGCCCATAAAAAAGATCTGTATTCCAAAACTACCTTTATTTTGTGGCCGTGCAACCAGGGATCAAACCTGCGTCCTCTGCAGTAGAAGTGTGGAATCCTAACCACTGGACTGCCAGGGAAGTCCCCCCAAACTATCTTAAGAAATGATGAAGACCAGAGCAGGACTGAGCAATGAAATTTTCAGATGATGTAAGAAGGGACAAACTTAAGATAAGTGGCAGAAAAAAAGCAAGTGCTAATAGAATATAAATGATTCACAAGTAACGCCCTGGCAAATGTTGGGTAATATCTTTACAGAGTAGTTCTCAATCACACTTAAGAATTTTAGAATAAGCTATTTTTCACATTCCTAGAAAGGGACTTAGATATCATTTAAAAGTACTTCTAGAATATCTAAAGCCCAAAAGGCTTTTAAATTTCTGTATACCATTTAAAACACAGAGGAAATAAAAATCCTACATTTTATAAAACCTCAGTAAAGTCACCTTGATGAAGGTAAAGAATGTGGTCAATTCTAATATTTAAAAGGACAAGGAGGTTGTTTTTTTTTAAAAAAAAGTAGCAACAAAAAGTTATTAAATGCTCATTGATTAATTTATCAATAATTCATATTATTAAAATATACAATATTGCTAACAGCCTTTCCAAGGAAATACACATACTCTAAATTATGTATTGTCAAAGATTCAACATTTCTTACATTCATCACAATAACTATTTCCACAGCATGGAATGACAACAGCATCAGTCATAATATCTTTGCAGATGAGACACAACAATTCATCTGGGATAGGATCATCTTCTTCTGAAGATGATGATGGTTCCTCTGGTAAAAAAGGTGGTTTTTCTTTTTTCCCAATTGCATATGCTTCTCTGTAAAAGAAAGTTTTAGTGTTTTAACATTGTTAAGGCAAAGTATTTCCAAAAAAATTTATATATTCTACTATACCATAATGGGTACTTATCATTCAGTACAATGTCAAATCAGTTTATATAATTGTGTACCTCCCAAAATAAGGGAGCAGTTATGAACATCCTCCCCGAACAAAAAGATATAAAACAAAATCCTAAACAAGTATAACAAAAAAGAAAAAAAATGCTATGAAAGTGGCTAAAAGGATCTTAGAATCTGTAACTAAGAACTGTAACTAAGTTCTGTAGAATCTGTAACTAAGAACTGAGAGCCAGAGAAGTAAAGCGACACAATCAGTGCCACAAAGTTATATTTATATGGGTGGCAGAGACGGGATTTGAGCTTAAGCTATGACAACACCCTAATCACTATTTTCTGTACTACCATGTTTCTTGGGGGAAAAAATTGTTTTTTCTTCCTCCATAGTCTAACAGTCCCCAAAACTTGTGAAGGTACTAATGTGAATACCACAATATGGGAAACTAAAATTGGAACTGACATTACACAATTAAGGGGGATAATTCAAGGGAAATATGTCACTAATCACACCAGTAATTAATAGCCAGAATTAGACTTCAAAACAATGGTCTACTATACTTAACATTTTAAGAGAGATTAATCTATTTACAGTCAATTAAGAAATATTCATGACTTAAATATTAAAAATATGTGTAAAAAATTTAAAGGAACACCTCATTAGATATTTGGAGGTCCATTTTTCGTAGAAATGTACTTTGCAGAAATGTTGGGTATTAAATATACTAAAAATAAAAAACCAAAATATTCTATTCTCAGACTTATCACCAGTGCTTCCAACACCCTCATCTTTGTAATCAGGCACATTTGTAAAACACAGGCATTCCCAGAGAAATCCTTTCTGTTTCATTCAGGAACAGAGTGTGTTCATCTCAAATGCTAAAATGAAAGACTCTCATCTGGACAGAGCAGGGTACCTTAGGTGTGTTATTTGTGTTGCAGTTGCTCCACAGACATCACCACGATTCCAGAAATATGTATCAATTTGCTTATGCCCCATTGTTCCCAATTTGTGAAAGAGGAGTCTCCCACTGCCCAAAAGAGAGAAAAGAAAAAAAAAAAAAAAGAGGAGAAGAGAGGATAGAAAAAGAAACAGAAGAAGAGTCTAAGTTGCTTATCAGTGGTGTTAGTGGAGAAGGTGAAAGTTTCATTTAAAATATTTGGGTTCCCATTTTCCCCAGTATTTGCTGTGTGTTTGGCACAGATGGGCTTTTGTATTTCAGTATTCAAAAGCAATGAAGTTAATTATTAGTAGGGGTTCACAGGTGATGTTAACTTTTCCAACACAAATTTCTATTTAAATACTTTAATATCTACATATTATATTAATATGTAGCCGTCTGCTCTTAAATTGTGTCTGTAAAAGTCATCAATTTCAACCTAAAGCTGTTTGGGATCATGTATGAAATGTCTGAATTAGAAACAGCGTAACAACAAATTGCTCTAAGATGAACCACAAAAACACAGGATGGTAGACTGATAAAAAATAGATGGGAGTGAAGTTGAGAAAGTGAGTAAGGTTGGGAGTTTAGGAAAACATTAATTCTCATCTGTGAACTACAACAATGTATTTACCTACTCAAAAACAATCTTTTTTCAGTATCATTCTGTAAGCATAGCCATTTTCATCATCCTTACCTGCTCACCACATCTGACAATATAGCATGAAGCTGAGGAAAACTGTTCTTAATATACATTTTGTCACTAAGAACATGGACATCTACTCTCTAAATTGATGTTTCTCAAGGTATGCCCTAAGGATCCCCTAAACTCATAATCTCCTTGAGGACTTGTTAAAAAATGCAGACTCAGAGTCTCATCATATAATCCCTGGGGGCGGGGCAGGGTACCTAGGTTATTTAACACACTTTTGTAAGAGATTCTTATGCACGATTAAGTTAGCGAACCATATTCCAAAGAACACTTAGTATTGTGTTTTATATTGTGAGACTTTACAACTGTTGATGGTAATCAAAAAGGTAATTAAATGTATTAATAAAAGCATATAAAATGGGAAGTTACCTAGTTGAACTATGCCTCTAGGTTTACTGTCTATTCATTTCATTAAAAATTGGCTCATAAAATAAAATCTGAAAACACATTAAAAATAAGCATTAAGGTATAGCTTATAGAGCTATAGCCGATCTGAACTAATGGTTTATAAAATAAACCACACTTCAGAATCTTAAGACTCACACAGTACATCCAAAATTATTCAAGATACCTCAGCATTTCCTTTAATCTTGGCACTTAAATTTGCCTTGATATATTGCAGAACTTTTATTCTTAACCGTCCTGCTTCTCAGAAAGTTTAAGATACTTGTCTTGTTCTTTTAAAGGATGCAAACAGCATATAAGACTATGTGGGAGTATGTATGTGAATGAAGAAGAAAGCAGGGAATGACAGAAAAAGAAAAATTAGAAGATCACAAGGGAAGTGGCACTCACTGGCAGCAAAAAAACCCCCAAATCCATTTTAAATTTGCTTTAAATGGAGCAGACTGCAGCCTCTCATTCTTAACACAGAAATGCAACATGTGGAGACTAAGTCTTGGTATACAACGTTCATAAGGAATCCAAGTAGCCAACTTACAAGCCCAAGATTAAATAAAACACTATCACCTGGACTGACTGTAGTCTCCATAGATCATTCCTAATTTGAATACTTACGCATCTATAGTTGGTATTGCATATTTTCCAGTGTTGGTAAGCATTGCACCTTTCATGTTAGGATCTTTCACCTCCATCATAAAACTTCTGGGAATTCCAGTGCTCTTTTTAATCCTAGGACCAGATTCAAAGTTCTTATCCTATATGTATGGGAAAGGAGAGAGGAGGAAGAGAAAAAGCAGTTACCTTTATTTAATATTAGCTAACACGCAGTGCTATCATATATGATCTCATTTAATCCTCACAACAGCCATGTGAGGTAAGTACTATTATTACCTCCATTTCACAGAGAAGAAATAACAGGCTTGGAGAAATCAAGTAACTTGCTCACTCAGTGGCAGTGTCAAGATTTGAAGCCTGGCAGTTTGGCTCTAAAAGCTATGCTCATTTGCCGTTTTAATAGAGAAGGCAGTATTTACCAAGAAAAATAATATGGCTAAGAAAAGATTTTAAGAAAAATAAGGTGTATCATAGTTTCTACTTTGAACTTACCCCATTTGTTGGGCAATTCTTAATATAATGGCCAGGTTTACCACAACGGAAACAAGTATAAGATGGAGGTGGTGGACCTAGAGGTTTCTTCATGTAACTGAAAGGGGAAAAAAAAATTACATGTACACAAAGAGTTGAAAAAAATGCTTTTGATATGGGGGGGAGACCCCACCCCAAAGTACCTATTAGTTTAAAGTATTTATGAACTTACTTGACTGGGTCGTATTCATGGCCAGATTGCGACATCATTGCTTTAATTTTATCTTCTTCAGAAGCATTGGCTTCAGCCAGATTGGCAGTCTGTTTAACAGGTAATTATTTGACACACACATTAGAAACACATTTAAGACCACACAGCCAAAGACAACACCACTCATCCTGTAAAGAGCAGTATCTAATCTTGCATAAAAACAGTTATTTACAAGTATAACCTAGAAGACGCACTGGGAGTTCATTAGGTCATTACATGATGTTTGGGTGTCTATGGTGCTGAAGAAAGTCTTTCTGGGGGCACTCAAACCTTAGACCCTGTTTGTACCTTACATTTAAGATTTGCACACTACTCTTCTAAGAGTTAAAAACTGAGATTAAGCTAGGAGAGAAACACTTGATGTTTTTAAGTCTTAAAAACAGTTCAAGTGTCACAGCATTAAGCATCAAATGTCAAGCATATAACTTGGAGGTAGGGTTGGGGGTAGAACAACTGAACATATTATGCAGCAGATACTACAAGTCAGAAGGCTCTTTAGGTAGTGGTGTCAAATTTCAAACTAAGTGCAAAGCACATGCACTCACTGAGCATTCAAATTTTAAATCCAACTCTCCAAAGATTTATGAACTTTAAGGTATTACATACAATAGTCTAGATATAAGCAGGGTCTAAGGGAGTGAGTCCTAATAACTTGAATCTTCAAGCATCTAGCACTCATATCAGCCATTCATTAGGTTTTAGCTTTACATTCATCCACAAAACAAGCAACCAGTTTTAACACTTTATTGTAATTTTATATACAAAGAATGCTTAACATTAACAGAGCTTAAAACAACAGCAACATTTACAGAAAACTGGATTACAGATGTTGAACAACTAATTTGTTTGAACCCAAACAGTAACTTACAGATAGTTTAAAAAAAAAAAAAAAATCCCCCAAACCTCCAAAACTCCGCAACTGCTTCCCACAAAGAAACAATGGTAGGAATAGACCAAAACTCAAATATGGTCCTTACAGTACACATGAATTAAAACAGTGAACTATAAATTGCTAAAGATGTTAACTCTATGCTAAACCACTTTGCATTAAAAAATTATAGAGATTGGTTTTAGCCCACTTCATGTTTTAGAATCATCAACTTTAATGTTTACTTTTCCCACAACAGGAACTTAAAAAGCTGTATTTGTTACTAGGACATTTTGGGGGATACATTCTAGGGGATAAGGACAAAACCTATAACAAAGCCAAAGACAAGATAGGGACAGCACTAATGGAAAACTCATCTAACTCATTAACCTCGGTTGCTAAATTTGGTTTTACATTTCTGATAGGGAAAAAACGATTTTCGGAAAACTGGAAAACTTCCTTCTTGGCCCTCAAAAATCTGCCTGATCTGTAATATTTGCCTTTTTTCCCCTAAAGGCACAATTTGCAAACTAAGTCTGTTGTTTTAAAAATTAATCCATCACTAGTGCTTTCCCAAACAAAAGGTACACATTGTTGAGCAGAAAATTGCAAGCAATCTTATCGCAAAACATGGCATATACAATGATTTCAGGAGGTAACAGTTTTCCCCTCTGCCAAACATACACATTGGTATATTCCTGCAAACAACTTTATACATTTACACAATTCATGTAGTCTGTGTTCAAACAAATTAGGTTGTTTAAAACTTTTTCTAATGCAGACAGACTACAAGTCTATAGCATAAAGAAACAATTGTATCACATTTAAAATGTTGACCTTCAAGGGATCAATTCAAATATTCAAGAAATAACCACGCAATCGTCCATGTAAAGGAAAGCTTCTATTTTGGCTGCGTAAAGTCCACATAATTTACAGCCAAAACCAGGGAATTCCTCCAGAAATTTGCTAGTTTCCAATGTATAATTAAACAAAATGTATGAGGGGAAAAAAGCGAGTAAGTGTAGCTTCATGTGTTTCTTCTGTCTTGAAGATGAACAATACTCCAACATTATGGTGAAGCTGATTGCAAAATACTCCCCCTATCTTCTCAAAACAGCAACTACTCTTTACAGGATAGTAATAGTACGTACAATGTGTCTGCAAAATATCTCCTCCCCCAACCCCTCTTAAAACACTGTTCCACATTAAACAACAACAAAAAAATACGATGTTAGAAAAAGATTTATATTTTCAAGAATATATATATATATATATACCTTTGTAAGCTGGGCCAGAGAAATAGACGCAGAAGAGTCATCAATCTGTTCACAAAAAATTAAACACACATTCAAGTTCCACACTGAAAACATCTGAAAGTGATCATTTAGTCCCTACTGCCACTTAATGTTCAAATACTGGGCATTTTTCTTAGACGTTTTCTAAAGAATGTTATCTTGTTTTAAAGCTGAAATGTAACTCACCCCACTTATCCTTCTCCACACATCCCACATACAGTAAATAAAGGCTAACTGTTGATAGGGACTCAATTACAATGAGAAAACAGGGTAAAGAACACTATATCACATAGGAAACCTGTTCAGAGTGGTGGTTTAATACTAAGAAAGAGTCCCATGTCTATCAATGGTCTCTAAATTTGATAATGCTCAAGACAATGTACACTAGAAGAGAGAATAAGAAATCTTTCGAACTTTCCCGTAATGCCATTATATAACACTGTAAAAACAAGCAGCTCTTTAAAGGCTCAGATAATTGCTTTAATAAAACAGGTTCCAGATAATTGCTACTTTTTCTTCTTTGAGTATGTACTGCTCAGTCTGAATAAGTTCATTTATTCTCCCATACAAAGAGTAACAATAGCTAATCTCGCCAAAGAAACCACAGCTTTATCAGGGCAAAGATGTTAAGCCAAATAAAGGGAAACAAAAGGTACCCCGGGGCAGGGCAAACAGAGCAGTTACAGAATGGACTTTAATATGCAGAGAAAAGAAAGTTAATTTAATCAAACAGAGCAAGTATTAAACATGGATATAAAAGGGCTTTAAAAAACATTTTTTTTCACATGTGACATTTAAAACTTCTTATTGTCCCCCTGAATATGTTAATATCAGTTTAAAAAAATGTTTATGTATGCGTGTATGCACACACCTTCAGCCTCTAACTCTAAAGATATGATTTCCCTACAAGTGTACCAAAATGAAAACATTATTAGCTTCCTATGCAGTAAGTGGGCCGCTTATTCGACATGTTATAAATTTCTCATGCATTATTGGTCAGAACTCTTCTTTAAAATGGAGAGAATGTAACAAGTTGTCTGCATCAAAGAAAAAAAAGTGAGTCTTCATCATGTATTTTTCAGGTATTCCAGAGAACTGAGAGTATTAAAATAAAAGCAGCATGACTTAGAGCCCCAAACAGAAATGTAATCAGTTTCGATATGAAGTTCTTAGCCCAATGCCCACCACAGCAGTAATTCAACAAATGGAAACAAAACTGATGTTGGCTAAATTTAAAATACATCTTATAAATATCTTAAGAGTTTTAAATGTTAGTTTGATGGATATTATTACTGGGATGTTTATTTAAACAAAAGGTTCTTAGCTCCACATTGAGGGACTACAGAGTCCATAATGCACTAATCCCACATACATTCCTAGCCATATAACCCACCAGTGGGTTCTCACTCTCGTGCAGCTTTGAAGTGTTCTTTCTTTAAAGAACGAGTATCTCAGGAGGTAAATTTAAAAAAGAAAAATTGAAAGAACACATAAATAGACTATTTTTATCCAGAACAAATTCTGACCTATTCAATCTATTTTGAAGAGGGTAACATTTTATTGATATATCAACCAGGAATTACCTGAATTTTAAGAAACAAGGACTGAACAAACTGCTGTCAATCCATGAAATTAACAGCCTTTAAAAATAGCCTATTATTGTCTAGAATATGCATACTGATCATTTCCTTAGAAAGAAAGCAATCAGTTATATCACCTTTTTTTATTGCTGGAAAAAACTAACATTTTTTTGTTCTTCCCACTCTTAAGATATAGCTGTCTTTTTGTTATTATGCTGGGCCTTCCTATCGTTTCTTTTAGATTTCTGCCAACTTGTTATTAGTAGTGTATATTTATCTGGTTAAAAGTGGTTTCAGATATTCGACAGCATCTAAATCATCTTTTTCCACCAAATAATCCCTATAACACTTTAATACCTTATAATTCACAAGTCAAATTTACCACAAATTTAGAAAGGCATCCAATTGTTTTCTACATATAGCAAGGTACTAAGAAATAGGTGTAAAATGCTGACAAGAAATGCTTTATAAACTAGGAATTTATACGTACTAAACATCAATAAATACAGTAACTTGCAGATTTAAAAAAAAACGCTACTTAAAAAAAATAGTCTCCAAAAACACTGATTAATGCACACCATAGACATCAAAATTAACCCACATTCTCACATCTAATTTGTGGTCTTGCATCTGGAAGCAAGAATCTGAAATCTTTTATGCCAACTATATTTGCTTGAAATTAAAGGATCTTACAAAATGTAAGCAGGAAGAACCCGCAGCTTTGGAGTACCAACATAGAAGGATGACTACAAACAAAAGTTGTGGAATATAGATAGAAACAGTCATCCTTGATTAGAGCTGGCTTAAATTATCAAAAGTGTACATACATTTACTTTTACTAATTAGAATTTAAAAATCTGGTTTAGTGATTCTGTCTTAATTGGCTTTTGTGAATTTGCACAATGCACATAAGTCTCCTAAGATGGGCACTAATTACACTTTATGAATATATTCTCTCAAATCTTAAATGTCAGCAAGTGTACCCCAAGCAAATAAATGATGGGGATATTAAGTTACTTAACATCTCCACTTAAAATTATTCTACCTAAAAATCAAAGCCACTTTTAAAGTTATTTTTTAAAAAAAGAAGAAAGAAAAGAGAAACCTAAATAAGCATAAAATAAACTGCTTCTTGTAAGTGTAATACAGACATGCCAGGGAACACACAAGGCTAAAAGAATGTTAACTTTATTTATGAACATGTGATCTGTGTTTATACACATGCTAATAAACAAAAAGGAAATAATTGTTTTCAAGAAATAAAACTTCATCTGAATTAGTTTAAATACTATATAAAATGTACTTTATACAAAATGTGTTACATTAACTACTACAGTCACCAGTATAGTCAATCTGATTTGTGCTAGCATTTGGATACATAAAAATCAGTTTTAAACCAATCACCAGCAAAACAGAAACTGTGGACAGTCTTTACAGCATTACGCTTTAACCACCCCCCCCAAAAAAACCCATATACCCCAAAGAGGGGGAAAAAAAAAACCCCAAACACTAAGAGTTCTGATTTTTGAATCACTATATTTAGTTCCATGAGAACTAAAGGCCATATACTTTATAGAGAACAAGTCCAAAGTTCAGATATTCTATGTTATCATGTTTAAGATCCAATGATCCAAGGTTAGTGAAATGCCTGATACACAATTAAAAGATCAGTAGCATTTTAAAAGGATAAAATTGAAACAGCAAGCAATACCCTTAAATTCTACGTGAAGATTTCAGACATCTTGTATTGTGTACAAATCAAGCCTGAGCAGTCATGTTTAGAGCACCATCAAGTTTACAGAACCCAATTACTACAGATCTCTGTTCTGAAACGGATGTTTCACCCCACAACTTAGGAATGCTGCTACCTTTCACTTAAAAGCTCAAAGTCAAAATGGTGTCATACTTAAGGTTAAGATGTTACCCTGGTTAAGGGGAGTTACCTTTGATAAGCTACAGCTTTCAGCTGGCTTACAATTAATGCAGCATTTTAATATCTTATGAGAAACAGGAAATATTTTAATTTGGACAACTGAGCAGACTAGAGAAGTAGAAGACCTCTGTTAAAACTTGAGAACGGTGTACTCAATTGTATAAAATCATCAAAATCATCGACGAGACACTGATATACTTGTAGGGGGCCCAATTCCAGGTTTCACTTTACAGTACAGATATAAACAAAGAATAGGAGCTCAAAATTGCCAAATAAAGCAAAAGTAAATAATAAAAGCTGCATCAATGGTCTCTGGAAAGCTCTTTTCTATGACGTGTCTGAAACTGGAGAAAGAATCAAACCTTAAATATATGCTTTGGATGTTGCTAATGCATTTTTCAAAGCCATCAATCAGGCAGAAAAAAAACCAAAAACCAAAAAAAACCAAAAACCAAAAAAAGAAAAACTAAGTGATACAACGTGAAAATGGCAAAATATACACTCCAAACATTTTTTATTGCAAGAAACAAAAAGCACACAACAGCCTGTACATACATACAAAATACTAACTATAGACAGACAGATGTAGAACATGTTACCATGTTCATTAGTGTAAAACCTACATGATCTAAAAAAAGATCATACATTAACTGTACAACACAGCGTCATACAGGAAGAATGCTATCATATTTAATATGAAACAGTGTTTTCTGGGCACAAACTACCCATTTCTACAAAATAAAGTGTGCAAGTTATGCCACATATATCCATATTCAACTGAGCTGTAATCAAATACATTTTATTTACAATATGTACTATGATCAGTTGGATATTAAGTTCTAAAATGATTTACTTCACTGCTACATTATAAAGGTAAAAGCAATGTGTAGAAAAAGTGTGAGATTGTGTTTTTACATACTGCTTTTGAAGTTCCCATCACTGGTTCAGTTCGACTTCTAAAACGACAAAAAGAAAATCAGCATTAGCTCTCTGTGAGTAGCTATTAATGAATTTTTGTGATAAAAACATCTCTCTAATCACACATTTTTAGGAACACAATTTTTCCTTGGCATAAAGATTTTAAAACAGCCAATTTCAGAAGTAATAAACACACTACCTTGATTAATCTTTACTATCTTTGAACAGTTTAAGATGCATTTCTGGTTTTAAAAAAAAAAAATCCATACTGGGGAATTCTAGAATAGATGTGTATCTTGCCACTTACACAATAAATGTTTTCTGAAAGGTAGTATGAGGATTTTGTTATTTAAGAAACTTTGCCATTATTTCTTAATAGATTGAACAACATTATTCCTCAGTTTCTTAATAGGTACAGACGTGAATTTTCATACATCGGATTTCCTTAAAGCAAGACCACTGTTGTTAACATTTTTTAATTTGGATCCCTGAGAAATTGCTGTGCTCCAAAAACTAAATTTGAAATCCAGAAAGGTTGGCAGTTTAATTTTTTAAAAGTCTCAAGACAATGACCAAAGACTAAATAAGAATTCTAAGTTCCAAAAAAATCAACAGTCTGACAGAGTATTTTGGTTAAAAGAATAAGTTAAATAAGTTGGTTATGGAGACCTGAACAAATTGATTTTTAAAATACATACACAAATAAGCTCAAGGAGAAATTCCTTTAAAAGTCCACACAGAAAAGGGGACAAGAGTCAAGTTGCTAAAATACAGCCTTTAAAGGCTTAGTTTTAGTTTTAAGTTTACGCTATCCTGACTACAAAGAAATGTCAGACAGCGTATGAATGGAGTTTCTAAATTTGTGCATGATTTGGAAGTCCTGAGATAAAAATGAAGTTTTAATTTACTAGTATTTGCTCAACAAATTCAAAGGCACTTCACGAGGCAAGTATATTACAAAGGAAATCATATACATAGTGAGTTCACATTTAATTCTTTAAGGGGCAACTATTTTCCCTAATATTGATACTCTGAACAATTCTCTCCTCAAAGTCTCTGAATATCAAAAAAATCTACTGAAATCGAATGCTTGCTATTTTTAAAAAGCACTTGGTAAATTAAGGAATAACTTCACACTAGATTCTAGGAATTAATTCTTCTCTTACAATGTCTCAAAATTATGTAAAGTAAAAGGCACATAGTTCACTTGGTATTTACAGGAAAAAAAAAGTATTCAGCTTTTTAAGTTGTTGCTATACAGAAGATATTACACAAAAGAACCTCCAAACGTTAACGTATGGAATATAACTTTACACTAAACTAATGAGAATATTCTTAGAAAACTTGTCCACATGAGGTAAAGCTCCAGGAAATGACTATTTTCCCTCAATTCCAAGAACACATTCCATTTCCTAGGACTGGCAAATTCCAGAATGTTTCATTGACCAAAAGCAGAATTTGCCAGAATTTCAAGTAAGGTAAAAATCTCTATGCTTTAAATAGCTCAAGTTGCTACTCTTTTCACATATTTTAATTGTTATCACCATTGAAATTTCAAGAAAGCAGAGAAAGTTAGATACAAAGTTTTAATCCTGCCCCTTTAGTGAATTTCTTAAGCTCTAGACCACTCCTAAGATATTACCACATTCTTACTCCAATAAAGGGCATTTACCATGTGCCAGGCACTATTTAATTCCTACAACTCCCTGGAGTTAAATACTCATATCCCTATTTTATTTTGAGGAATCTGAGTCACAGACTTTAGGTAACTTATCCAAATACAACTTCACACAACTGGTGGGAAGTAGTAAATGGAGTCAAACCTAAGCCTGATTCCAGTGTCTGTGGTTGCTTCCCAACAAAAGCCCCGTACTGATTAGGAACAAATGTTAGCATTACTGAATACTCTTGATGCTGACACAACATTTAGGACAGATCTCTTAAGACACTTAATATACATTTCTGTAGTGAAAAAATGGTAGGGGGAAAAAGTGTACAGGCAAATAAAAACCAAAGAAGGGTTCAGAAATATTTATTCACTAATTTGAACATCACTTTCTTGTCTTTGTAAATAACCTATACAGAGCAAAAAATCTTTCTAATTAGTTCTTACTCCTAACTAGAGGTTAAGTTAGCTGGGGGAAGAAATCAGGAAAAAACAAACTCATCCTCACAATTTTAAGGATTAAGAAGACATACTTATTAGGGTAAAGTAATGAGTTCAGTTCTAAAATATACTTGTTCTTTCTCACAAAAAAAGTCTATTTTGAGAACTTAAACATGGGATTTAATAAATACTTACATAACGTATGTCTTGCTTGTAGATTTAACACCTCCAATAGGAATTCTTCTAACAATTACAGATGAATTCTTAGGAATTAGAGCATTATCATCAGTATATTCTGTAAATAAAAAAATAAAGATTTGAATTTCTATTTGGGATTTGGATAATTCATAGTCCTCAAGAAACAGAAAACTTCAACCAGACATAAACGTTACGGGAAATGATCTTAAATATAAAGGAGCATTAGTAACTACATGCTCCTTACATCTAGATTACTGAAATTGTCAGAACAAATATCCAAAGCCATAAGGGGTTTCTCTTAAAAGGACACCCAATAGTATCAGCAGGTTCTTGGCTCTGGCACCTCTACTTTTGTGGAACCCCAAATCTCAGAAAGACTAAGTCATTCTCTATTTAGCCAGTAATGCAGAACATCTGAACTATATGAGAAAAAGCTGTTATTTAGAATGCAAACACTCTCTCTCTCCTAGGCCCTAAACACAGTATTACTGGGTAAGACACAGTAAAAAATTAAAATATGACACATTTCAAATACAGAATAAAGGGCTTTGTAATAAAGAATTAAAAGTGGATGCAACTTTGGATAGTATGTTGATTCAAGGAAGGCCCCTCTGAGGAACTGACATGTGAGACTAAGAAGCCAGCAAGATGTGCAAAAACACCGGACAAAGAATGTTTCAGATAGAGGGAAAAGCATGCGAAAAAATGACACAAAAAGGCCAGAAGAGCTGATGAAAATGAAAGAATGACTTGAAATACAGGTAGAAAGGTACACATTATATATCCTGATTCATATCTTGTTTCTAAGTACAACAGGAAGCCACTGAAGGATTTTAAATAAAAATGATGACAATTCTAAAAACAATATTAAAAAACAAAGATAACTCTGGTATCTAAGTGGAGAATGAACCTGCATGGGAACAAGAATAGAAACAGGGTGACTAATATGAAGATTGCTGCGTAGTTTAGGTAAGAGAGAATAATGATCTGTTCTGGAATGTGACAGAGAAATCGAGTCAAGAGTGTTTTGAGGTAGAACGAAGGCTTTCAGATGGATGCGGGGGCAGAGATGAAGGTGAAAGAGGAATCAGGTATGAATTCCTGGGTTCCTGGCTTAAGCAACTGGATGAACAAGGATGTCACTTTCTCAGAAGACAAACAGGGAGGAAGAATTTTTCTACTCTTTGGACTATTGCTTGCAATACTTTTCTAAGAACGAAATTAAAAAAGAAGCTGGACCAATGAATTCAACTATGGTTAAAAAAAAAAAAAGATTTGCTATGAAAGGAATTTGTAAAATTACCAAAAAGAAAAATAATCCACTACAGGGAGACAGATATAAAAATGTACCCATCTCCCTTAATCACACAATCAGGTATCAGGGTTCACTCTTTTAAGATTACTGAGTTTACCTGATTCACTAATGTTACTCAGCACCTAGGGGCTGACTACCACTGTTCTAATTATTTTAAGTTTATCACATATGTAAGCATTTTAAGCTTTTATATATGTATCAGCTCTATTATTTTTAATCACACTATTACTATTTCCTGTTATAAACTAAAGTGTTCAGGAAAGGGCTCTTTTCAGTATATTTCAGGTAGTAAGCTGTATCTTCACAAGTATCCAATTAGAGTGATGCAATTTCCTAGATTTCACATACCAATGTAAGACTACCATCATTATCTTTTGGATAGTTCAGGATAGTCCCAAATTCCAAGCAAGATCTGAGTAAGAAAAACTGGGAGCAGGGGAGATGGGGTATCTTTTAAAAATTCTGGAACCAAAACTTGGTGTCAAACACAGGACAGTTAAGCTTCTACCTATGTAACAACCCTCAAAAGAGTTCACTGTGGGAACAAATAGCAAATATGTTCATGAGCTCTCCAATCCAACTTATTCATTTGATCAACACAGTGCTCTGTCAAGCTTGAAGTCTGGTGCCCTGATGCCACATGCTTTCTAATTGACCTTTTAAAGTATCTGAGTTACACTGATGATTTCTTACCCTTTAAATACCTCCTTAATAAGTAGTCTGTTAACTTCAAAAGACCCTTTCTATGCAACACTGTCATTTCGGATCCAAAAACATGAAGACTATGGATGAAATGAAAAACAAGATGAATTTAAGAAATGGAGAAACAGTCTTGAAAATACTTCATCCTCAGCTTCCAAATCTTTCACACTAAGTTCAGGATAAAAGTTGTTTTGTTGTGTGTGTGTGTGCGTTTTTTTTTGGAGGGGGATTGCAAATAAGCAGAAAATTAGGAAAACAAGTTTATTCAGGAAAAACATTAAAAAAGATAATCTGAGATTCATTTTGAAATACAGTCTAGAAATAAAGAAGAATTCTTAAATCTAAAACATGAAATTCTGATCCAAGCATTTTAGTCTAATTAAGATGTAAGAGTCCTAAACATGGACAGATTTCCAAAACTGTAAGGAATGTTTTATAGAAACATGATAGAAATATTAATTCAAACAAACGAAAGTGATCCAGTTTGGCATTCTTTCCTAGGCAATCTCCTAACTAGGAAGCTATATTTATTCCGTCCTCTTTAATTCACTGGATGGTGGTAAAACCAAGTGGCATTCTTACTCAGCTACCTTGTGACACTGGATGCTATTTGTCATAAAACTCATTAAGTGCCTAGATATCTTTTTTCTCTCCTAATTTGAGGACTGCATAAGATGCAAATTTTCTCTTCTCTTAACCAATCTAATAGCAAAGCTTTCTCCAATAATGACAGTTCACAAATACATAAAAAATATGCTGCTGGGCAAAGCACTTCCCTGATTTCAGCGTTTGTAAAAATAACGTATCATATAATTTCCTGGCTTAGAAAAAAAAAACAACGCATGACAAAACTCTTAAATTCATGGACAAGAATTCCATCAACAATAATTTACTCCAGTTTAACAAAGCTGTTATCAATTATTAGGTGGAAAAGATGGACAAAGTCTAGCCTTAAATGATTAAATCCTGTTATACTCCAGTAAAATATGAAATTGCGTAGTATGTGATTAAAATTGCCTTAATATTCTCTAATTTCATTTATATTTTCTTTCCTCTCATTCTTTAAGTATCACTAACATACAAAGATGGCCTAAAATTCGTGTAAATCCATCTGTTCTGTTAAGCGTGACTATAATGCTTAAGGGATGCTTTTGTGGCCTTAAAGAATATCTTCTTTAAGGTATTTTCTTGAATAATATTTTTAAAAGCTGTTTCTCAACTGTTCATGATCCCCAATAATTTTCCCACATAATTACAATTACTAAAGCCTCACATGAAGTGTCCCTTAGGTCTGATACACTGAAAAAAGTTGGGGGGGGGGGAAGTGGAGACTATTCTTTCACGTGTTATCAAGTGAGTATATAAAGTTCTTCCTTATTGAGTATTTTTGAGTTGTGATATGCCAGTAGTAGTTTCTTAACATAACACAGTTATGTCTGGATGTACTGATAAATGGAAAACAGCTCTTGTACATGACAAGAGTTACTCTACCTACCAAACTATATGCTAGATGTGGGCCCCCCCCCAAATTTCAACTAAAAGAACCCATGTTCCACCTTAAGCCAAATGTAGTGATCAATGAAATACCCTAACTAGCACTTCACTTTACTTCTCATCCCATCAGTAAAACTCAAAAGACTAACCTACTAAAAACTACACATCAGCATTACAGTAATGCGAAAAAGAAACCAAAACAAGCTCAAAGGCAGAATCTGAAAAGGCCATTTTGTCTCATTCTCATACCTATGCTACATTCTCAATATAGTATAAAATGCTTTTAAAAAGGAGAAAGAACTTAAAGATTCCAATGAGTGGCTTCTATAAATAAGCTATTCATATGGTAGCAGCCGACTATTTTTCAGTATCCTAGTATCAACATAATCATATAAAGTCTAGCAATTACTATTCAAAAAAAAAAGAAAAACCTGTACTTTTGATCTTTACGAAATTGCTGAAGTTTGAGAGTAATGTGATGAACTAAGAGTTCAACTACCTAATTACTGCATTACTAATTCTGGAATTCACACACAAGACAAAAGTGGTCACACCGGAATATACCAAGTTCCAAAAGCAATTCCAACATTAAAGACTGGCTGGATTAAATCCTCTAAAACATTAAAGTGAGGATCCTTCACCACAACGCAGGCAACTCCAAAATTTAAAACTAACTAAATAAATCAGGAGAGGGAGAAGAGAACATAGAATTTGCCATTAAACCCCCAAACGTGGTTAGGTTAGAAAGTTAGAAAAGTATCTCTAGTACTGCTTTAACAAATAAGCAGCCTGGCTTATGCGCTCCTCCCCTCCTTCTGAAGAAAAACAGGTTAGAAAACGCCCCAGGGCAAGCACTCAGAGAACCTGGACAACACCCCCATCCTGTGCCACGGAAATCCTCGTTTTAAAAAATCATTTGGGAGGAATCATCAGACTTTGCACGACTGGGGATCAGCCTGTTCCAGATGATCCAAGTACGTAGAAATCAAATAAGTCAAACTCCAGGGCCGACTGCTGCAACCCTTGGCTATCAGTGAAAGTCGTCCCCAAAGTGTTTGAACGAACAGTCCCACAAGAGACATCATGGCGGTTAGTCTCCTGCCAGGCACCTCACCACCAGCATCTCTCTTCCACCAGCGAGGATCTGGAGCCCCTGTGGCTCTTACCTTCTTTCGTCTGCGCGTTGGTGATCTGCAGGTCGCAGTCGGCAGCTTTCAGCTTCTCTCTCCCCATAATCTGCTTCTTTAAATCGCAAAGGGAGATGTGGAGCCCATCAAAGGTGACGGTATCATAGTTGAGTTTAGAGGAAAATTTATAATGCACACAGGACATGGTGCCAAAGGATTCCTAAGGTTCAGCGAGGAGACGTGGACACGCTCAATGTATGTATATTTATAAACTTAAGAGCAAAATATGTACACACACAGAACACTCAAGAGACACCGAAGGACCCTAAGGCCTCAGATTAAAAAAACCCCCCAGCCAC
>NW_020173198.1:5199703-5239870 GCF_003031525.2 Neophocaena asiaeorientalis asiaeorientalis
TTCAAAATGGCTTCATGTGGGAGGAGGAGGACGAGGACGGGGCAGGGGGCAAGTGAGAATCCGCCAACGGGCACAATGTCACCCCGCTGGGTCCCCCTCGCTCATGCTAAGGGCCGGCAGGAGACGGGGGCAGGCGGTGCAGTCAGTAGCGGTCAGTCCACACGTTAAAGTCCGAGCGACCCCGCGGGGTCAGGGGTCCATAGCGCGGCCGCACCTCCCGGTTGGTCTCTCTCTCCGTGGACGGGGGTGACCCAGGCCCCGGGAGAAGGTTGAGGGGAGAGGGCCTAGGCCCGGAGTCCACGAGCGGCCTCTCGCCTCCTCCTGGCTTCCGGACGACCGGCGTCGGCTGCCCCAGGCCCAGGCCCCCACCACACACAGACCCCTTTCGCCTGCTCCCCGGAGGCCACGGGCGGCCCCGCGGCCTAGGCCGAAACGCGCGGTCGGCGGAGGAGAGGCCTTCCCGCAGGCCGCCCCCAGCTCCGCCTCCCCCCCGCCGCCGCCGCCGCCAACGCCGCCTCAGACACAAAGCCGGTACTAGGCCTCGGCTAGGCCTTGCAGCGCCTCCTCACCACCCCGGGCCCCAGCCAGCGGCCGGGGGGCTTCGGCTGACCCTGGCGACACCGCCGAGGCTCCCTGACGCTTCCTCTCGCCGAGTGCTCCGCGCTTCTCTCGCCTTTCGCTTCCGTCGCCTTTCGGCCCAGTACCGAAAGATTAGGCCCGGAAACCGCCGGGCAACGGCGAGGGCTCCGCCGGCTCCCTTTTTGTTTCGCCCCCCCTGCCGCTCTCGGGTTCTCGCCAGGTGCCGGCGACACCTCCAAGCCAACCACTATGGCGGACGCGGCCTGGCTTCGGACGAGCGCCCCACTCCGGGGTCTCTTAAGCAGGGATTGCACGGGCGGCGCGCGCGGGGCGGGCCTGACGTGCTCTCATAGGCGGGACGAAGGGCGGGGCCTGCGGCGTCACAAAGCGCACCGGCCCGCCCACGTGACCCCGCGCTTTGTGACTCCCGAGCGCGTAACCTAAACCATCCGGGAGAACGGAAGAAACCATCTGCCTCAAAGGGCGGGGGGGAACCACCGATTCCTCTCCCCAGTTTAAATAAGCATTATGGTTGAAATGCAGTAAACTATGGTTGCTATGCAAGCACCCCCTAGCTTCCTCTTACAACAAACTGGTTACCTAACGTTCTTCCTAAGGAGAAATTCTGGAGCAGCCCCGGGCTTGAACTGATAACAACCACTACTGTAAAGATATATTGAGCTCTTTAAGTATATGCTTGATATATTAAGCATGGGGGTAAGCGCTTTACAGTATTTTCACGCTCGGGAGCCTAGTTGTCTGGGTTGGAATCCTAGCTGTGGGGACTCTAGATTTTACTCCTCTGTGCCTTAGTTTCCTCGGTTATATTATAAAATGTTGTTTAAAAAATCGTATTTGGTTTACTGGGTTGTTAGAGATTAAATTAATGAATACATATCCATTGTTTAGGACCGTCCCTGGCACATGGTTCAATGTGGCTCAATAAATGTTAGTTTAACAACATCAACAAAAAACCCGAGGTGGTCAGCACTACCGTTATCTCCAATTTATAGATGAGGGAACTGAAGCTAGTGAGCGATCATGCACTTTCTGAATTCGCAGAATCAGGGGAATGTCTGCTCAGTGGCGGGGTCCGAAATTCCATCGCTAATTATACATGCCGGGAACTGTACCAAGAACCCCCTCAGCAGATTGGAATATTTTTTCCTTGGTGCATGGGGAAGTTATAATTACATTCATAAAATTCATAATGTAATAAAATTGTGTTCATAAACTGCAATAATCACTATTATTTACAAATGCATTTTCCGCATCCTCTCTGAATTTTACAGGCTGGGCTCAGAGAAGTTAGTCACTGGGAGCAAGGTCACACAGCCAAGATGTGGCAAAGTTTGCCAGGGACTTCCTAAATACACACTCCAAATTCTTACTGAACTCGGTTTAAATCAATTATCTTATTGTAAAAGTCTCCTGAGGCCACCTTATCTAAATAGCACCGTCATCATTCTCCATTCCTTTACTCTTAATTTTATTCCAAGCACTCACTCATCATTACTTACAGGGTGTATGTTTACTTTTAAATCCTCTGTCTCCCCTTCAGCTGAGAAAAGGGATTTTTGTCTCTTTTGCTTATACTGTATCCCCAGATCTTAGAACACTGCTTGGACATAGTAGGCACTCAAGAAATACCTGTTGAATAACTAAATACATTTTTATGTAACCTATAGAAATACCATGGCAATAAGATTTTGGCAAATCAAGGGCAGTCCCAGAGACACAAATACAATTTAATTCAACCACATCATCAGTGCTTTTCACATGTAACAAATTTCTCTCTCCTTTATCTTTGGTAACTCACTAAAATTTTCTTGCTCTTGGGTCCACTGTAGAACAGCTGCTTTTCTTGAAAAAAATCTCTGTGTGAATGAAAGGGGGAAAATCACATCTAATGAAAGAAAAACTGGACAAGAGAATGGTGAATCGTCTTGGTATCCCTGCCTCCAAAGTGGTCTTTGGTTAGTTCCTCCACACCCAATTTAATTAATCAACCTGATGGGATTCAAAGGAGGCCACACCCTTAGGGTAGAGTAGATCAGACCCCTGCCAGAAGAGGAGTAAGTGTACTTTGAAAGAATACAGTCAGTGGTATGACTTGGTCCAACCGTTCTCCTCAGCCAAGAGCCCTTTACAAAGCTTTGCTCACCCTTGGCACTCATTTATGGAGAGCTCACACCTTATCACATCAAACAGGTCAAAATGTACCCACAACCCACATTAAATATACTTTTGATGATATTTTTTTTTAATTAATTTATTTATTTATTTTTGGCTGCATTGGGTCTTTGTTGCTGTGCATGGGCTTTCTCTAGTTGCGGCGAGCGGGGGCAACTCTTCCCTGTGGCGCACGGGTTTCTCATTGCGGTGTTTTCTCTTGTTGAGGAGCAGCCAGGCTCTAGGCAGGCAGGCTTCAGTAGTTGTGGCTTGCAGGCTCTAGAGCTCAGGCTCAGTAGTTGTGACGCACGGGGCTTAGTTGCTCCGCAGCATGTGGGATCTTCCCGGAACAGGAATCGAACCCGCATTGGCAGGCGGATTCTTAACCACTGCACCACCAGGGAAGTCCCTGATGAGATTTAACTGAGCTGCCTGACTAATTGGCGAAATGTTACATCTGGTCCCTTTCATTAAATTCCTTTACTAATATCAATTTTGTAAATTTCTTTTGGTTATATGGAACTACATTCCCTGCCACTGCTGTACCTACCTCCCCAATATTTTTGTAAACCCTTGAAGAGCCTTTTGTGCTATACCTATGGTGAATGAAGCATCCCTTTCCAAGCTCCTCCTCTGTGGCAATTTTGGGGCTCTCACATCTAGGATTTTATACCTTTGTCATTCTCAAACCCACCGTACCCTCACACCTCCACCAAACACATACATTTAGTAGATCTCCTACCTTATTTCCTTTTGCTAAAATTTCCTAATTGGGAGACTGAAGAAGCTCTGCCTGTCCACTGAAGGGGACTTGACTTGGACTACTGCCCAGGCTCCAGAAGTTAGAGTGAGGCCTGCCCCCGCGGAGACTGTATTTATATACATTTATAATCCAATCCCCCAAGTGCCCCAGTAGCAGTGACATCACCAGATTCTTACTCTGGCCTGCACACTCTGAGGCCAAATTCATCAAAGGTAGATACATATATCCCCATACCACCAACGTATCTTCCCCAGATGGTTGATTGATTGCCCTTATATTACCTTTATATTTATTTAATATTGGGGCCTACAAACATTTTTGCATTTTTAATAGAATCCATCAGTCTTCTTCCCTTCACTTTTTTTTTTGGCCGAACCACTCAGCTTACAGGAACTTAGTTCCCTAACCAGGGACTGAACCCGTGCTCTCGACAATGAAAGTGCCAAGTCCTAACCACTAGACCACCAGGGAATTCCCTCCTTCATGGTTTTTACCTTTATTTGTATACTTAAAAAAGTAGTTCCTGGCCATTCAGTACCCACTTTAGATATTTATCTGCTTATGTGTCCTTCTAGTTTATGTATGAGCTTCCTGAGTTTAAATTAAACTCTGTAATCTATTTGAATATTTCTGTGTATAGGATACACAGAGCAAAGATGATTTTATCCCTTTTAAAATTGCGGGGCTTCCCTGGTAGCGCAGTGGTTGAGAATCCGCCTGCCAATGCAGGGGACACGTGTTCGATCCCTGGTCCGGGAAGATCCCACATGCCGCAGAGCAACTAAGCCTGTGCACTACATCTACTGAGCCTGTGATCTAGAGCCCGTGAGCCACAACTGCTGAGCCCGCATGCCGCAACTACTGAAGCTCACGTGCCTAGAGCCCGTGCTCTGCAATGAGAAGCCACCGCAATGAGAAGCCCGTACACCACAATGAAGAGTAGCCCCCGCGCTCTCTGCAACTAGAGAAAGCCCGCACACAACAACGAAGACCCAATGCAGCCGAAAATAAATAAATAACTTGCTTAAAAAAAACCCCATTTCTAAAAACAAAATTAAAAAATAAAATAAGATTGTGAAATATTTTGTTAACAAAGAAAAAAAGCATAAATATATATATTATGATTTGATGCAAACTACAATATGATCTATAAAGGAACTTTGTTTTTAAACTATTTTTATCTTACATCTATTTATAATAGGTGATTTTAGTTTTTAGAATATTTTTGCAACCTTATGTTTGACTCCTTCCATTTTGCCTTCTTAGCAGCATTTTAAGGCACATTTAATTTGCTGAAAGCTGAAGGTCATTGATTATTTAAGTCCTCATATGAACTGAGTTTTTGAAAATTGATATGAGCAATCTATTTTCCCTCCACCGTTAATTCATGTATTCACTCAACACTCATTCAACTGGCAAAAGTAAGAAGTTTGACTGGGAATTCCCTGGCAGTCCAGTGGTTAGGACTTGGTGCTTTCACTGCTGAGGGTGAAGGTTCAATCCCTGGTCCCAGACCTAAGATCCCCATAAGTCATGTGGTGGGGCAAAAAAAAAAAAAAAAAATGATAATAACATGTATGGGAGATGGGGAACAGTGGGATCCCCTGTGATCATTGGGGGGTGTGCATTGGAACAGTCATTTGGAGAAACAGTTTGGGATTCTCTTGCAAAATTGAGCATTCCTATACCCCATGAATCAGTAATTCCACTCCTTGATTTGTGAAACAGAGTTAAAATGCTACTTTCCTAGAAACAGAAAGTAGGGGTTGGGGGAGGGGGAAAATGAGGAGGAGATGTTCAATGTGTATGGACTTTCAGTTTTGCAGGACGAAAAAATTCTAATTCTAGTTACACAGAAAAGTGAATATATCTAACACCACTAAAGCATACAGCTAAAAATGTTTAAGATGATAAATTTTGTGTTACATAAAAAAAAAAAAGACCAGAAATATAGTATCTCAGAAATTCCCTGGCAGTCCAGTGGTTAGGACTCTGTGCTTTCACTGCTGAGGGCCTGGGTTCAATCCCTGGTTAGGGAACCAAGATCCCAGAAGCCACGCAACACTCCCCCACCCCCACCCCCACAAAAAAATATATATAGTATCTTTCTCATATTATATTGGTTATATACCCAAGGCAAAATTTAACTCGTGTACTTGCACAAGAATTTCATGGAGGCTCTCTTTTTAATAACAAAAAGCTGAAACAACCCAAATGCCCATGCCATGAGAATTCATTAAACTCCATCCAGACACCAGAATATTGTACAGCAGTGAAAAATAAGTAAAATACAGCTACATGTAACAATATTGTGATGAGAATCTTTTTAGCTGTTCTTGAATCAAAAAAGCAAGTCTCGGGCTTCCCTGGTGGCGCAGTGGTTGAGAGTCCGCCTGCCGTTGCAGGGGATGCGGGTTCGTGCCCCCGTCCGGGGAGATCCCATGTGCCGCGGAGCGGCTGGGTCCGTGAGCCATGGCCGCTGAGCCTGCGCGTCCGGAGCCTGTGCTCCGCAACGGGAGAGGCCACAGCAGTGAGAGGCCCGCGTACCGCAAAAAAAAAAAAAAAAAAAAAAAACAAAAAAAAAAGCAAGTCTCAGATGATGGCGTATTATATAATACCCTTTCTGTGAATTTCAAAAAACTAGTACAACTAAACAATACGTTATTTAGTTAGTCATACGGATATAACACATCGGCAAAAAGACAACTGGAAAACACAAAATTCAGGAGACTCATTACTTCTGAGAAGGAAGGATGAGATACAGAAGAGGAACCCAGAGTTGTTGGTAATGATCTTGGTCTTGGGTAGGTTCACAGGTATTCATTATTTTAATGAAAAGAAAGAAAGAAAGAACAATTAAACTACAAGGGAGCCATGCACAGAGCAATGATGACAAGAGGTCATGAGATCAGGGTTATGATTAATCCACTGATGTGCTCCTGAAGTTCCAGCCCTCCCTTCTTCCCACTACCAGCGAAGAATCTCACAAACAGACAGAAAAATGAAGTCCCTTTCAAACCAAAATTAGGCTAGCTCCCTAAACTCTTGTAGCACTTAATGCCATAACTGTAAAAAACAAAACAAAACAAAACAAAAACACCTCATGTTTTTTTTTTTTTTTTGCGTTACGCGGGCCTCTCACTGTTGTGGCCTCTCCCATTGTGGGACACAGGCTCTGGACGCGCAGGCTCAGTGGCCATGGCTCACGGGCCCAGCCGCTCCGCGGCATGTGGGATCCTCCCGGACGGGGGAACAAACCTGCGTCCCCTGCACCGGCAGGCGGACTCTTAACCACTGCGCCACCAGGGAAGCCCCCTCATGTTTTGCTTATACTTCTGTTCTAGTTTTCTTGTGTTCAGATCAGAGAGGCGACTTGACCCTCAGACCAGACTCTGGGTGACCTAGGGACCTGGAGCCAGAACGTGCCACCAGGGACCTCATGTTGTCCTGTGTCTTCTAACTTCACCTCATAAAAGTGGGACTCAAAGCCAGGAATGTTCTGAAGAGGTGTGGCCTCATAAAAGTGCCAGGGGACATTATATAGAGACAGACACACGCCACGCTTCCTTCTCCTAGGAATGCGAGGGCTCTAGGTAAACGCAAAAGATGAGTAGTTCCGTGCTTTGTGACCACCTAGAGCGGTGGGACAGGGAGGATGGGAGGGTGACGCAAGAGGGAGGGGATACGGGGATATATGTATACATATAGCTGATTCACTTTGTTGTGCAGCAGAAACTAACCCACCATTGTAAAGAAATTATACTCCAATAAAGATGTTAAGAAAAAAAAAAGACGAGTGTGAATGGGAATGTTATTGCATCAGAGCTGAGGTAGAGCTCAGAAACTTGGAGAAGTCTCTTCTCTTTAGGATGAATGTGACCTATTCATTCATTTCCCCAGATATGAACTTTGTAACGAGTGCCAGTGTGTGGCAGGCATTGTGCTGACTGCTGGGCAATCCACTGTGAACATATCAAAGCCCCTGCCTGCAGGGCGTTTACAATAAGTTAGGGAAATCGTGTGATTTTAGAGGCTCCCAAACTTGCTGTGTGACCTTGGGAAAGTACTTTAACTTCTCTGGACCTTGGTTTCCTCTGGGACCTGTTTCATGGGCCCTGTGTGACTGCACTCAGAAGGGTCCTGTGCTTGGTTTAATGCTCTGATATTGCGGTCTAGACATTCCTTTTAAGTTTCATTTTCATTTGGCCCTGAGTCCCACAAAGTATGTAGCTGGTCTTGGTTTTCTTGATTAGTGAAACAGAGTTAAAATAGTGTTTTCCTAGAAACAGAAAGAAGGGGTTGGCGGAGGGGGAAATGGGAAGCGTTTCAGTTTTGCTAGATGAAAAAGTTCTAGAGATCTGTTGCACAACAAAAGTAAACACGCTTAACACTACTAAGCTGTACACTTAAAAATGGTTAAGATGATACATTTTATGTTATGCGTAAAAAAAAAAAAGGATGAAAAAAATAGTACCTTCCTCATATGTTTGTCAAGACAATTCCCTGACATTGTCTAGCACACAAGAACCATGTAAATAAATTCAAGTGGCCCATGCTAGAGATGTTTCTTTGACGCGCTTCCCATTTGGATAAACGTAACAACACCACCACAACTCTGGCTGGCATTTGCCACCTGTTTCCTATTCACCACGCCCCATGCCAAGTATTTTTAATGCAAAGCTCCTTAAATTCTCCCAAGAACCCTGCAAATAGGTCCTAATATTATCCCCATTTTATAAACGAGGTGATGAGGTTCAGAGAGGTGAAGTCATGTGCTTGAGGTCACACAGGATCCACGATTTAAAACAGGGTGTGCCTGGCTGGGGAGGACGGTCTCCTAACCACGACTCTATTTGACAGCAGAGGCATCCTATGGAGGGGCCCACGGGGAGGGGCATCCTATCTTCGTGTACCAGGAGCAAAGCTGATCCACTGCCAACAGACTGTCCCCGGCCTTCTTCCGTCTCACAGTTACCCTCTGTTATCTTTGATCCTGTGTTTTATCTTGTCTCTGCTCCTGGATTAAGTTCTCAGAGGGCACAGACCTCATCTGCTTCATCTGTCTTCCCTCAGGCACCTGGCAGGTGCCCCAGATAATTATTTGTGGAGCCCCAAAAGGACGCTTGATACGTGGTTCTGTCTGGCTTCTCCAGCAGTAACAAGCTTGGTAGATTAACACAGGGCAGTGGCCTTGAATCTACCTTTTAAGGAAGTGCAAACAGGGGCGCCTTTAGGTACACAGGCCATCTCTCAGGCTTTGTGCACGCCCCTATCCCACTCTGCATCCAGGATTATTGATCCAATGGGCCTGGCTCTGTGCTGCATGCTGCAAGTGTAGTATCTCCTTTACCTTTACTATGACACTGTGAGGTAGGTCTGATTCTTTTCCCGGTTTTATGCAGGAGGAAAACCGAGGATCAGAGAAGGAAGCCCAAGGTTACATCCCCCAGAGGTGAGACCAAGGTCACAGCTAGTAGTGATGCAGCCAGGATTCAAACCCAGTGGGTGAGCTGACTTACCCTGTGTGGGGTTCCTCGCTGTGTCTGTCCCCTGTGCCTGCCTCAGGTGTCTACCTGTCTTTGGTTTGCTGCTGATGACAAAGGTATCATTCTCTCACGGTTGCTTATTGAGTGACGGCCTGTTCCTGGCATTGCTCGAGGCATGCAGGATACAGCAGTGATGCGCAAGTCTTTTGCTATCCTGGAGCTTCCGATCTAGTGGGGGAGAGCTACAATAAGCAACTAGACAAGCAGAGAGAGGATAACAGTAGAATGTGATAAGTACTATGAAGAAAATTAAACTGGGTTAGGGAGATGGAGAGTGACAGGGCGGTGGGTGAGGGTGACTTAACACTGGCTGGTCAGGAAGGGCCTCTGTGAGGAGGTGACATTTGAGTGTGACGTTCTAAGGGAAGAAGTTTCTAGCTGGGGTGAGTGGCATGTGCAAGAGTCCTGAGGTGTGATCTAGGGACAGTCAAAAGGCTGGGACGGCTGAGGTATGGATAACGATGGGGAGTGACAGGGCTTAGGCCAGAGGCATACACAGGGGCCCAATCACATAGGACCATAAAAGCCATATGAACAAATTTTGACTTAGAGAGGAATGTCCTAGAGGTGTATGAGAACTCCCTCCCACGTTAACATTCAGGGCAATTTAAGTGTGGCTGGTACCACAGCTGAACTACAATTACCTTCAGAAGCATCTGGGAGGTTCCAGGAACTTGAAGGGGCTCAGGATAGCATGGGGCTGTCAGGTGTGGTTTATTTAAAGGCAAGATTGGGTGGCACATACACCATGGCTCATAGCATCCTTCCCAGCAGTCACGTAATCAGGGTTATGGCTTCTGACAGGTGGAGAAGGATGATCCAAAGGATAGCTGTTTCTTCCTGCAGCTCCTGGAGCCTGTTCCACCTGTTGTGCAGGCTGGTGACATAGATCTGGCAGGAATGGGTCAAAGGTAACCCTAATTATCTAGGTCTGAGACTTGGTAGAGGAAGAGGCTGGCAGTAGAAATCTTCCCCAGGGAGGCAGAAAAAGGGAGACGGGAGGGGAAAGGCATGCCCATATTTGAGCCCTGACTCTGTGTTGAGGCATGGAGCTTCTTTCCAAAGTACAGCCCAAAGAGTCTGATTCAGCAGGGCTTGGCGGGATATGCAGGTGGTTCTGATGCACAGCCAGGATTAAGAACCACCACATTCTAGGTTGCACATGGTTAAGTGCATAGATGCCAAAATAAAAAGACAAAACAAAACAAAAAACCACATTCACAATCCCTATCAAATTACCAATGACATTTTTCACAGAACTAGAACAAAAATTTTTTTAATTTGTATGGAAACACAAAAGACCCCAAATAGCCAAAACAATCTTGGGAAAGAAAAACAGAGCTGGAGGAATCAGGTTCCCCATCTTCAGACTATACTACAAAGCTACAGTAATCAAAACAGTATGGTCTGGCACAAAAGCAAACATATAGATCAATGGAAAGCATAGAAAGCCCAGAAATAAACCCATGCACTTATGGTCAATTAATCTACAGTAAAGGAGGCAAGAATACACAATGGAGAAAAGAGTCTCTTCAATAAGTGGCGCTGGGAAAACTGGACAGCTGCACATAAAAGAATAAAATTGGAACATTCTCTAACAGCATATACAAAAACAAACTCAAAATGGGTTAGAGACTAAATGTCATACCAGATATAATAAAACTCCATGAGGAAAACATACGCTAGGAGAACACTCCTAGGAGAACACTCTTTGATGTGAATTGTGGTCATTTAGCATCCATCTTCTAGAATAATGGAAATAAAAGCAAAAATAAACAAATGGGACCTAAGTGAACTTAAAAGCTTTTGTTTTAAAGCTGATCACTCCAAACTGATCTACAGATTCAGTGCAATTCTGATCCAAAATCCCTGCAGGACTTTTGTAGAAATTGGCAAGCTGATTCTAAAATTTATTTGTAGAAGTCAAGGAATTAGAATAGCCAAAACAATTTTGAAATTGAAGAACAATGTTGGAAGAGTCATATTACCTGATTTTCTGACCTACTATAAAAGCTAAAAAGTCCAGACATATATCCCCATGTATGTGTATAGCTGACTCGCTTTGTTATACAGCAGAAACTAACACACCATTGTGAAGCAATTATACTCCAATAAAGATGTTAAAAAAATAGTCCAGACAGCACTGTACTAGAGATAGTGTAGATATCTAGATCAATAAAACAGAATAGAGTCAAGAAATATATATATATGACATTCTTACAAAGCAAAACTATAGGGACAAAAAAAAAATCAGTGCTTTCCAAAAGCTGAGGTTTGAAGAGGGGGTGACTACAAAGAGGCATGGGGTAACTTTTGTGGGTGATGACACTGTTCTATACATTGATCATGGTGGTGGTTACAGACTGCATATCAAAACTCTAAGAGCTGTATGCTATGAATCATACCAATGTTTTTGTAGGACAGTCTCCCAAGGCAATAGAAATAAAAGCAAAAATAAACAAATGGGACCTAATCAAACTTACAAGCTTTTGTACAGCAAAGGAAACCATAGACAAAATGAAAAGACAACCTACAGACTGGAAGGAAGTATTTGCAAATGATATGACCAACAAGGGCTTAATTGCCAAAATATACAAACAGCTCATACAGCCCAATAGCAAAAAACCAAACAATTCAATAGAAAAATGGGCAGAAGACCTAAATAGACATTTCTCCAAAGAAGACATACAGATGGCCAACAGGCACATGAAAAGGTGCTCAACGTCACTAATTGTTAGAGAATGCAAATCAAACCTACAATAAGGTACCACCTCACACTGGTCAGAATGGCCATCATTATAAAGTCTACAAATAAGAAATGCTGAAGAGGGTATGGAGAAAAGGGAAAACTCCTACACTGTTGGTGGGAATATAAGTTGGTGAAGCCACTGTGGAAAACAATATGGAGGTTCCTCAAAAAATTAAAAATAGAGTGGGATCCAGCAATCCCACTCCTGGGCATATATCCAGACAAAACTATAATTCAAAAAGATGTATGCACCCCTATGTTCACAGCAGCACTATTCACAATAGCCAAGACATGGAAACAACCTAAATGCCCATCGACAGATGAATGGATAAAGAAAATGTGGTACATATACACAATGGAATACTACTCAGCCATAAAAAAGGATGAAATAATGCCATTTGCAGCAACATGGATGGACATAGACTATCATACTAAGTGAAGTAAGTCAAAGAGAAAGACAAATACCATGTGATATCACTTATATGTGGAATCTAAAATATGACACAAATGAACCTATCTATGAAACAGAAACAGACTTACAGACACAGAGAACAGACTTGTGGTTGCCAAGGGGAAGGGGGAGTGGGGGATGGGTGGAATGGGAGTTTGGGATTAGCAAATTTCCAAAATATACAAACAGCTGATTCAGCTCACTGTCAAAAAAACAACCCAATCAAAAAATGGGCAGAAGACCTAAATAGACATTTCTCCAAAGAAGACATACAGATGCCCAACGAACACATGAAAAGATGCTCAACATCGCTAATTATTAGAGAAATGCAAATCAAAACTACAATGAGGCATCAGGACTTCCCTGGTGGTCCAGTGGTTAGGACTCTGTGCTTTCACTGCCAAGGCCCCAGGTTCAATCCCTGGTCGGGAAACTAAGATCCAAAAGGCAAGGAGGCATGGGAAAAAAAAAAAAAAACCCACAAAGAACTACAACAAGGTGTCACCTCACACTGGTCAGAATGGCCATCATCAAAATGTCTACAAATAAAAATTGCTGGAGAGGATGTGGAGAAAAGGGAACCCTGGTACACTGTTGGTGGGAGTGTAAATTGGTGCAGCCACTATGGAGAACAATATGGAGGTTCCTTAAAAAACTAAAAATAGAGTTATCATATGATCCTGCAATCACACTCTTGGGCATATATCTGGAAAAGACAAAAACTCTAATTAGAAAAGATACATGCACCCAAACGTTCATAGTAGCACTATTTACAATAGCCAAGACACAACCTAAGTGTCCATCAACAGATGAATGGATAAAGAAGATGTAGTATATATACACAATGGAATATTAGCCATAAAAAATGAAATAATGCCATTTCCAGCACATGGATGGACCTAGAGATTATCATACTAAGTGAAGTAAGTCAGACAGAGAAAGACAAATATAATATGATATCACATATGTGGAATCTAAACAAAAATGATATAAATGAACTGATTTACAAAACAGAAATAGACTCACAGACATAGAAAACAATCTTGTGGTTACCAAAGGGGAAAGGGGGAAGAGGGATAAACTGGGAATTTGGGATTAACAGATACACACTACTATATAGAAAATAAATAAACAACAAGGACCTACTGTATAGCACAGGGGACTATATTCAATATCTTGTAATCACCTATACTGGAAAAGAATCTGAAAAAGAATATATATATGACTGAATCACTTTGCTGTGCACTTGAAACTAATGCAACATTGTAAATTAACTCTACTTCAATTTTAAAAGATGGTTAAAAAATAAAATAAAATCTTTGGAAAAAGAATCACACTCGATCCCAAAATACTCAAAGGATCTGGGGTCTAATGGGCCCATATGACCCACTGCTCTGCAGGCAGGGGGCAATAATATTACCTTTCCTGCAGGGTTGTCCTGAAGGTGCAATGTGGCCATTAGAAAGAGTGAGGCAAAATCCTTCTCCCAGTCATGGCCGAGCACCTCCCCACATCAATCCTGTGCAGTTAACAGCTGTAAATGCTGGATAAAATGTAAAAAACTTAACTACCTGAGGGCACTGGAGAATGACCAAAAACAGACGGTTGCTGAAGGGGTGTTGTCACGTAGAAGAAAGGGACAGGACCCGGGTGTATGTCCCATTTTCAAAGGCAGGGCAAAGGGGGTGGGGGTGGGGCTGGCTGCATCTCTGCCAGAATGCCTGGTTTACTGGCTTGAAGAATCAGAGAGCTAAGTGTGCATGAACACGGCCTCTGGAAATTGAGGGGGAAATCCTGGAAAGGGAGATCCAGAGAAGAGGAACCCCCCCCCATTCTATACGTGAGCCCTGCTCCAATCTCTAGCAGAACCCTTGTATACAGGGCAACTCCAGCTGCAGTTAAACAAAGTGAACGGATACACTTCAGCTAAGACCCGGGGTGGGGCGGGGGGCAGCCTGCAGCTTGAGTTCAGCCAAGTTATCTACCTGCTTCAAAAAAAAGACTTGCCTGGTGGTGCAGTGGTTAACACTCTGCGCTCCCAGTGCAGGGGGCCCAGCTTCAATCCCTGGTCAGGGAACTAGATCCCACATGCCGCTTGCGTGCCCCAACTAAGTGTTCGCATGCCACAACTAAGGAGCCTGCCCACAACTAAGACCCGGCACAACCAAATAAAAATAAATTAATTAATTAAAAAAATAAATAAAGGAATGAGACAGCCTGCTCTGTACTGATATGGAAGGATATTCAAAATATATAAAGTGCAAAGCACAGTAAAAACCAGTGTATAATAGGCTTCTAAAATTGTATGTATACGTATCTGTGCATGTATATATATATACATGCATATATATATATACATGCATATATACATATGCACTTGTGTATATCTAGAGTATTTCTGAGAAGCTGAGAGGATACACAAACTGGTAACAGTGATTGCTTTCTCGGAAGGGAAAATGGAATTAGATTGGTCCAACCATATGAGAGGAAGAACCACTTTCTTTCCCCCTTTGGTTTTGTTTTTTTTCTAAGTCAGAATCACTGAAGTATAATTTCCATACATAAAAATTCACTCTTTTCAGTTTACAGTTTTCCAAATTTTGACACACATACAATCACGTACCAACCACCACAGTCAAGATGTAGGCTATTTCCGTCGCCTCCAAAATTCCCATGTGCTCCTCTGCAGTCAACCCCTCCCTCTACTTCCAGCCCCTGACAACCATCGACCTGTCTCCTGTCCCTACAGTTTTACCTTTTCCAGCTCATCCTATAAATGGAATCATACTGTATGTTGCCTTCTGGGGCTGGCTTCTTTCATTTAACCTATTTAATTTGACGTTCATCCACATTGTTATAGCCACAGTTCATTCCTTTCTGTTGCGGACTCCTCTTGCATTGCATGGATGAACCATGGTTGGTTACTCATCATTTGAATATTTGGGTCATCCTTTTCTTTCTTTCTTTTTTTCCTTTCTTCCTTCCTCCCTTCTTTTTTTGGCTGTGCTGTGCGGCATGCGGGATCTTAGTTCCCTGACCAGGGATCAAACCCACGCCCCCTGCACTGGAAACACAGAATCTTAACCACTGGACTGCCAGGGAAGTCCTTGGGTTTTCTTGTTCTGGTAATGACACTGCTATAAAATTCATGTTTAGGTTTTTGTATGAACATGTGTTCATTTCTCTTTGGTAAACACCTAGGAATAGGTTATTGAACCTTATGGTACGTGTATGTGTAATTTTACAAAAAAACTGCCAAACCGTTTTCCAAAGTGGCTCCATCTTACATTCCCACCAGCAATGTATGAGATTTCCAGTGTGTCCACAGCCTTGTCAGTTCTTGATATTTGTCCATCTTTTTCCTTTTTTTGGCCATTCTAACAGATATGTGGGAGTATCTCATATATATGTCTCTGATAGTTAATAATGAGGAACACCTTTTCACATGCTTGTTTGCCACCATATATCTTTATAACAGCACTATTGAGGTATAATCCACATACCATAAGATTTACCTTTTAAACATATAAATTCAGTGGCTTTAAGTATATTCACAGAGTTACGCAGCCATCACCACTAATTTTAGAACATTTTCTGTCACCTCCACAAGAAACCCATTAGCAGTCACTCCCCATGCATGCCTGCCTGACCCCACCTCCCCTCCCCCAACCCTGCCCCAAACCATAGTTTGTCTTCAAGGATTTGCCTATTTTGGACATTTCACATAGATGAAATCATGCAACACGTGCTCTTTGGTGTCTGGCATCTTTCACTTAGCTCATGTTTTCAAGGTTCATCGTGTTGTAGCATGTATTAGTACCTTTTGCCAAATAATTGTCCAGTTTTGTTTTTTTCTCCCTAATAGATTTATTTATTTATTTTTGGCTGCGTTGGGTCTTCGTTGCTGCGCGCGGGCTTTCTCTAGTTGCAGCGAGCAGGGGCTACTCTTCGTTGCGGTGCGTGGGCTTCTCTTTGCAGTGGCTTCTATCTTTTTTGTTTTTCTATACAAGTTTTACATTTAATTTTACTTGGACTTACTAACAAAGAAAAACTGAAAGGAATTAATATACTTTAATAAAAATATTTCTGTGACACAGAAGCTAATCATTCTTAAAAGAAGTCTCTAAGACAATGTGTTATAAAAATTGAGGCTGGGGGCTTCCCTGGTGGCGCAGTGGTTGAGAATCTGCCTGCTAATGCAGGGGACACGGGTTCGAGCCCTGGTCTGGGAAGATCCCACATGCCGCGGAGCAACTAGGCCCGTGAGCCACAACTACTGAGCCTGCGCGTCTGGAGCCTGTGCTCCACAACAAGAGAGGCTGCGATAGTGAGAGGCCCGCGCACCGCGATGAAGAGTGGCCCCCGCTTGCCACAACTAGAGAAAGCCCTCGCACAGAAATGAAGACCCAACACAGCAAAAATAAATAAATTAATTAATAAACTCCTACCCCCAACATCTTAAAAAAAAAAAAAAAAAAAAAATTGAGGCTGGAGTAATTTCTGTAACTTTTTAAAAAATAAATTTATTTATTTATTTTTGGCGGCCTTGGGTCTTCGTTGCTGCGCGCGGGCTTTCTCTAGTTGTGGTGAGAAATGGGCTCACAATGTGGTGAGAAATGGGCTTCCCATTGTGGTGGCTTCTCTTGTTGGGGAGCACGGGCTCTAGGCATGGGGGCTTCCGTAGTTGTGGCACGCGGGCTCAGTAGTTGTGGCTCGTGGGCTCTAGAGTGCAGGCTCAGTAGTTGTGGCACATGACGAGCTTAGTTGCTCTGCAGCATGTGGGATCTTCCTGGACCAGGGCTCGAACCCGTGTCTCCTGCATTGGCAGGCGGATTCTTAACCACTGCACCACCAGGGAAGTCCCCTGTCCAGCTTTTTTATGGCTGAATAGTACACCATTGTATAGTTTTGTTTATCCATTCATCAACTGATGAACATTTGGATTGTTTCCACTTTGGGGCTATTATGAATAATGCTGTATGAATGTTCATACACAAGTGTTTGTGTGGACAGATCTTTCCATTCTCACTCATAGGAATGGATATTGCATAGGAATGGAATTGCAAGGTCATATGATAATTCTATGTTTAACTTCTTGAGGAACCACCAAAATATTTTCCATAGCAGCTATTCCATTTTTTTAATTTTTTTAAATTAAATATTTTTGGCCATGCCACACGGCATGTGGGATCTTAGTTCCGCGCCCAGGGATTGAACCCACGCCCCCTGCATTGGAAGTGCGAAGTCTTAATCACTGGACCACCAAGGAAGTCCCTATTTTTATTTTTTAAATTTTTTAAATTGAAGTATAGTTGATAGCTATCCCATTTTACATTCCCATCAACAATGTATGAGGGTCCCTGTTTCTCCACATCCTCACCAAGGCTTGTTATTGCCTCTTTTTTTATTACAGCCATCAAGTGGATATAAAGTGGTATCTTATTGTGGTTTTGATTTGTATTTTCTTTTTAAAAAATATTAATTTATTTATTTGGCTGTGCCGGGTCTTTGTTGTGGCACACGGGATCTTCGTTGCCATGTGTAGGATCTTTACTTGAAGCATGTGGGCTCTTAGTTGTGGCATGTGGGATCTGGTTCCCTGACCAGGGATCAAACCCATGCCCCCTGCATTGGGAGCGCAGAGTCTTATCCACTGGACTACCAGGGAAGTCCCTGTATTTTCTGAATGACTAATGGTGTTGAGCATCTTTTCATGTGCTTATTGGCCATTTGTATATCTTCTTCGGAGAAATATGTATTCAAGTCCTTGAACATTTAAAAATTGGGTTATTTATCTTTTTGTTGTTTAGTTTTAAGAATTCTTTAAATAGTCTGGATATAGTTCCCTTATCAGATATATAATTTTAAAATATTTTCTCCCATTATATGGTTTGCCTTTTCCCTTTATTGATGATGTCCTTTGAAGCAGAAAAGTTTATAATTTTGATAAAGTGTAATGTATCAATTTTTTCTTTTGGTGTCATATCTAAGGAACCATTTAACTGGGGGGAAAACAGCATGTAACATAAAATTCACCATCTTAACCAGCTTTGAGTGTACATTTCACTGATATTAACTGCATCCACAGTATTGTGCAACCATCACCACCACTCATCTCTAGAACATTTTTACTCTTGCAAAACTGAAAACTGAAACTCTATACCCACTACACGCTAACTCCCCATTCTCCCCCTTCCCCTGAGCGTATTCTTTTGTATCTTGCTTCCTTTGTTCAATATGTTTGTGAGAACTCTCTACGACGAGGCATATAATGATGTAGCTCATTCATTTTCATCGCTATATAGTGGTGCTTCTTAAAATCAGACCATCCAAGAGGTCAAAACTGTTTTCATAGTACCAAGTATACACACATAGCATATAAATACTAAGAAGAGATTTGCCTTTTTTATCTTTATTCTCTCATGAGTACTGTGTAGCTTTCTAGAAAAAATGTACTGTGGAGCTTTCTAGGAACTACATGAGGTGAGATATTGCAACAAATGAATGCAGAAGTAGATATGAGAATGCAGTTGCCTTCTATTAAGGCAGACATTAAGAGATTTGCATATATGTAATGTCACCATTTTTGCTAGGCTTTAAAAAAAGTTATTTTTCATAACAATATTATTTATGTTATAGTATATATTTATTATTTTTAAATGAATTAACAAACATTTAAAAAGTTTCTCAGTTCAAACTTCCCACATGGTAAATACGTATAGGTATAAATGTAAACAAAAGCTCTTTGGGGTGGTTAGTAGTTTTTTTTTGGTTAGTAATTTTTAAGAGTGTAAAGGAGTCCTGAGATCAAAAAGATAATCATTTCTGTATAGTATCAATTGCATGAATATACCATAATTTATTTATGCATTCTACCATAGATGGACATATGGGATGTTCCCAACAGCATTATGAACAATGATCTTATGAATATTCTCAGATGTATACATGTATTGCATATATACACGAGGAGAGGAATTATACATCTTTAACTTTAATAATGTCATACTGTTTTCCGAAGTGGTCGTACCCACTCATATTTCCACCAGCAGTAAAGGAGTGTCTGTGAATCTCCATTCATACCAACACATAGAATCACAACACTTTTAATTTTTAAAATTTTTTTATTGGAATATAGTTAATTTACAACGTGTTCGTTTCTGCTGTACAGCAAAGTGAATCAGTTATACATATACACGTAATCACTCTTTTTTAGATTCTTTTCCCATATAGGTCATTATAGAGTATTGACTGGAGTTCCCTGTGCCATACAGTAGGTCCTTATTAGTTACCTATTTTATATATAGTACTGTGTATATGTCAATCCCAATCGCCCAATTTATCCCTTCCCCCACCCCCTTTACCCCTTGGTAACCATAGGTTTGTTTTCTACATCTGTGACTCTATTTCTGTTTTGTAAATCAGTTCATTTATATCATTTTTTTAGATTCCACATATAAGTGATATCATATGATATTTGTCTTTCTCTGACTGACTTACTTCACTTAATATGATAATCTCTAGGTCCATTCCTGTTGCTGCAAATGGCATTACTTCATTCTTTTTATGGCTGAGTAATATTCCGTTGTGTATATGTACCACATCTTCTTTATCTATTCATCTGTCAATGGACATTTAGATTCCTTCCATGTCTTGGCTACTGTAAACAGTGCTGCTATGAACACTGGGGTGCATGTACCTTTTTGAATTAGAGTTTTCGTCTTTTCTGCATATATGCCCAGGAGTGGGATTGCTGGATCACATGGTAGTTCTAATTTTAGCTTTTTAAGAAATCTCTGTACTGTTCTCCATAATGGTTGTACCAATTTACATTCCCACCAACAGTGTAGGAGGGTTTCCTTTTCTCCACACCCTCTCCAGCATGTATTATTTGTAGATTTTTGATGATGGCCATTCTGACCAGTGTGAGGTAATACCTCATTGTAGTTTTGATTTGCATTTCTCTGATAATTAGTGATGTTGAGCATCTTTTCATGTGCTTTTTGGCCATCTGTATGTCTTCTTTGGAGAAATGTCTATTTAGGTCTTCTACCCGTTTTTTTTGTTTTGTTTTTGTTTTTTTTTTTTTGCGTTACGCGGGCCTCTCACTGTTGTGGCCTCTCCCGTTGCGGAGCACAGGCTCCGGACGCGCAGGCTCAGCGGCCATGGCTCACGGGCCCAGCGCTCCGCAGCATGTGGGATCTTCCCGGACTGGGGCACGAACCCGTGTCCCCTGCATCGGCAGGCGGACTCTCAACCACTGCGTCACCAGGGAAGCCCTACCCGTTTTTTTTGATCAGGTTGTTTTCTCGATATAGAGGTGCATGAGCTGTTTTTATATTTTGGAGATTAACCCCTTGTCAGTTGCTTCATTTGCAAATATTTTCTCCCATTCTGTGGGCCGTCTTTTCACTTTGTTTATGGTTTCCTTTGCTGTGCAGAAGCTTTTACGTTTCATTAGGTCCCATTTGCTTATTTTTGTTTTTATTTTCATTACTCTAGGAAGTGGATCAAAAAGACATTGCTTAGCTGGGGGGAAGCAGCCGCAAGGCACAGGGATATTAGCTCGGTGCTTTGTGACAGCCTGGAAGGGTGGGATGGGGAGAGTGGGAGGGAGGGAGACGCAAGAGGGAAGACATATGGGATCATATGTATATGTATAGCTGATTCACTTTGTTATAAAGCAGAAACTAACACACCATTGTAAAGCAATTATACCCCAATAAAGATGTTTAAAAAAAAAAAAAAAAAAAAAAGACATTGCTGCAATTTATGTCAAAGAGTGATCTGCCTAGCTTTTCCTCTAAGAGTTCATAGTGTACGGCCTTACATTCACGTCTTTGATCCATTTCAAATTTATTTTTGACAACACTCTTAATTTTTTGCCAGTTTAATGACATGGCATAAAATAAAAAGCATGATAGAGACCTACTTTCCGCTGGGTATTCTTTTGCGCATTTTGACATTTGTTCCACGTGTATGTTCAACTATAAAAGTTACACTAAAAAAAAAAAAAAAAAAAAAAAAAAAAAAGTTACACTATATATTTTTTTCACTATATATTTTTAAAAGCAAATTTGTCTTTATAAAGTCATTTAAAAAATAACTTTCCATACAAATATGTTGAGAGTGCTTACATATATTTTTCACTGAAAAATTTCCTTGGAAAAACAGAATGTGGTATTCATCATTATCTCTTATTTTTTGGGCAAATATGGGTAAATGGAAGAGCTTGGATTTTAAGCCATGTGTCTCTCTTATTCCAGGCTCTTTCACTTCTCTTTAGGAGAGCATGGTGACAGGTAGCAGGTCTTTTCTTGTTTTGTTTTATTTTGATTTAATTTTAAGCCACCTTTAAGAGGGGATGCTGCTGATAGCTGCCCCCTAGTGGAAATTTGCAAAACTGCTCCCACTGGAGGGTAAGAAACCCCCTTTGGGTCCCTCACCACTCTCCTGATGAAAGTCAGGTCTCTGTTCTGTACTAGCATTCTGCTTCCAGGAGAGAGTAAACAAATTGATAATCCTCAGTGTGGCCAGAGTGTAAAGAAATAAAATTCTTACCCCTGCAGCATGAGTACACTTTTGGGGACCAAGATCGAGGTCAACCTGTAGCATCACAGCTTTGGTTACAAGTTTGGGTTGGCTATTTATCAGACTTCAGAGACATCACAGACTTTAATAGTTTCCCACCCTCAGCACTATATTGACATTTTGGGCTTGATAATCTCTTGTTGTGGGGCTGTCATGTGTATTGTAGGATATTTAACAGCATCCTTGGCCTCTACTCACTAGATACCAGTAGCATCCTTCTCCTAGTTGTGACATCCAACACCTGTGTACAGTTGCCCTGACAAGAGCTAAAGTGTGTATACATCACCTTTATACAGAGAAGCCTCAGCCTTGACTTATTACCCATCTTTTATACCATGTTAGTCACACGGCCCTAAGGCTCACATGCAGATTCAGAGAGCCTCCAATACAGGTGCATTCCTGCATTCCCACACAGCAGAAAAAACTCCGGACATTCCATATTCACCCTAACTCTTTGTTTTCCAAGGAAACTGCACTGTGAGAACTCAGAGACCTGGGGTCATTCTCAGGTAGACCTGCCCCAGCCCAGGCCTGAAGCTAATTAATCCTTTACTTACACTGCCACAAACCCTACCCAGCAAATTAGAGTTGCTTTATTAAGTGCTTCCTCTCCCTACAGAGACACTGTTCATGCACCTCTCTCCCACCCACTCCACTTAAAAGAAGAAAGAAAGAAAGAAAAACAGCAGGACTCTCTGTCCACCAGGACCTGTATAGCCTCATAGCAGCCTCCATCAAGTCTGCTTTCAGGTCCCCTGAGCCCTACATCCCAGATGAACTTTGTGGGACCATTGAAAATCTAAGCTTCTGGGGTGGCATGCAAAGGCTTACTTTGCTCCTCCACTTAAACTACTACCCCCCACCCCCACCCTTGTTTTGGCCGAGTTGTGCGGCTTGCAGGGATCTTAATTCCCCGACAAGGGATGGAACCCGGGTCCCAGCAGTGGAAGCGTGGAGTCCTAACCACTGGACCGCCAGGGAATTCCTGAAGTACCTCTTTTAGATCACGTATATTGTGCTAGTGAAGGTGCAGTGCCTACATCTAGAAACACTTGTCAGCGTGCAGAGACATCTTAAAATGTTCCCGTGAAAGAAAAGCTTAAGGAAATTTCACAGGGCATGATTCCACTCCAGTGGAAAGAATCACCAAGATTCTTTCAAGACAGTGGTAGTAGCTTCTAATATGACAAAATAGGGAACATTGGCAACTGTTGAAAATTTGCTGGGGTCCAAGGGAATTCTGGAAATCTCAAAGAGTTGTCACTCTTCATAAATCATAGCAAGATCCTATTTGACCCACCTCCTAGAGAAATGGAAATAAAAACAAAAATAAACAAATGGGACCTAATGAAACGTAAAAGCTTTTGCACAGCAAAGGAAACCATAAAAAAGACAAAAAGACAACCCTCAGAATGGGAGAAAATATTTGCAAATGAAGCAAGTGACAAAGGATTAATCTCCAAAATTTACAAGCAGCTCATGCAGCTCAATATCAGAAAACCAAAAAACCCAATCCAAAAATGGGAAGAAGACCTAAATAGACATTTCTCCAAAGAAGATATACAGATTGCCAACAAACACATAAACGGATGCTCAACATCATTAATCATTAGAGAAATGCAAATCAAAACTACAATGAGGTATGACCTCACACTGGTCAAAATGGCCATCATTAAAAAATCTACAAACAATAAATGCTGGAGAGGGTGTGGAGAAAAGGGAACCCTCTTGCACTGTTGGTGGGAATGTAAATTGATACAGCCACTATGGAGAACAGTATGGAGGGTCCTTAAAAAACTAAAAATAGAACTACCATACAACCCAGCAATCCCACTACTGGGCATATACCCTGAGAAAACCATAATTCAGAAAGAGTCATGTACCACAATGTTCATTGCAGCTCTATTTACAATAGCCAGGACATGGAAGCAACCTAAGTGTCCATCAACAGATGAATGGATAAAGAAGATGAGGCACGTATATATAATGGAATATTACTCAGCCATGAAAAGAAATGGAATTGAGTTATTTGTAGTGAGGTGGATGGACCCAGAGTCTGTCATACAGAGTGAAGTAAGTCAGAAAGAGAAAAACAAATACTGTATGCTAACACATATATGTGGAATCTAAAAAAAACCCAACACAAATGGTTCTGAAGAACCTAGGGGCAGGACAGGAATAAAGACGCAGATGTAGAGAATGGACTTGAGGACACAGGGAGGGGGAAGCGTAAGCTGGGACGCAGTGAGAAAGTGGCATGGACTTATATATACTACCAAATGTAAAACAGATAGCGAGCCGGGAAGCAGCTGCATATCACAGGGAGATCAGCTCCGTGCTTTGTGACCACCAAGAGAGGTGGGAGGGAGAGGCAAGAGGGAGGAGATATGGGGATATATGTATATGTATAGCTGATTCACGTTGTTACAAAGCAGAAACTAACACACCATTGTAAAGCAATTATACTCCAATAAAGGTGTTAAAAAAAAAGAAGAGTTGTCACTTTTCCTTGAAAATGCCTAGTGCTCTCAGAGATCCTCACTTTACCCTCCTCCCAGGGCCATAAAGTAATTCAGGAGAAACAATCTATCTCCACCCTACCCCCCTCCTCCCAGTTTAGTTTGAGGAAAAGATAAAATGTAAACTTGAATGTACTGATGGCAACTGGGGAGACCCTGCCTGGAATGGAGTTGTCACCAGTGGAGTTTTCCTAGAAGCAGATCCTGCAACAAGGGTGTGAATGCAAGTAGGCTGTTTGGCAGCTGATCCCAGGAAGCCTCAGTAGGGTATTAGAGTCACAGGACAGGGAAGGGAAGGAAGCCAGTTAAAAATGTTTTGTGCAACAAGTTACTGCTGTGGGCAACTGGGGTGCAGACCCCACTGGGGAACTCGGGGAGATAGTATAGAACATGCACCACAGAGTTAAGGTAAAGAGAGAGATGGGCTGCTAATCTATCAATTCTTTTTTTTTTTTTTTTTTTACTGTATATTTATTACATCCTTTATTATGGACATTTGGTTGTTTTCCTTTTTTGTTGCTGTCGTCACTGCTATTATTAGCATCCTACACACACTGTATCTTTGTACACACCATATCAGAATGTCTCATAGTATAAAGTATTATAAGTGTAATTGCTGGGTAATCCATCAGTTTTTTGTTTCGTTTTTGGCTGTGCCGCGTGTCATGCAGGATCCTAGTTCCACGACCAGGGCTCGAACCCATGCCCTCTGCAGTGGAAGAGGGGACTCTTAACGACTGGACCACCACGGAAGTCCCCCATCAGTTCTTATCAGCATTTGTTAAGGGCACTCCAGGCTTTCCTTGCAGGTGGACCAAGTGGGCTTCCTTGCCTGTGGCCAGAGAGAGCCCTGAGGCCAATATAGCTGCTGCCGAAGCTATAGCGAAGGGTGTGTGCTTGGATTCCCTCATGCTTCACGTTGTGTTCTTCCCTCTGTCCTGTCACCGATCCTTCTGGGTGGTGGCCCATCATGACAATTTCTTTAAAAAAAGATTGCCAAAAGGAGGGTCTGTGGTATAAGCTCCATCTCTGCTCTTTCATTTGGTCCTGAGGCCGTCATTTATCTCCAGTCACCATTCTCAACTCTCCTCAACTTTGGCCAGCAATTTTTTTTCTCATACCTTTCTTTTTATTGAGATAAAATCCACAAACCATAACACTCACTCTTGCAAAGTGGACAGTGCGGTGGTTTTTAGTATTCTCACAAATTTGTGCAGTCATCACCACTATCTAATTTCAGGTCACTTTCACCCCTCCATAGCCATTAGCAGCCACGCCCCACTCCCTTCACGTCCAACCCCCGCCCCGCCCCGCCCCATCCAACCCCTGGCAACCACCAATCTACTTTCTGTCTCTGTGGACTTGCTTGTTCTGGACATTTCCTATGAATGCAATCATATAATATGTTGTCTTGTCCACCTTGCCTCTTTTCCTTATCACAGTATTTTCTTTTTTAAATTTTTTAATTTTTTAAAATTGAAGTATAGTTGATTTACAATGTGTTAGTTTCTGGTGTACGGCAAAGTGATTCATATATATATAATATATATATATGTATATATATATATACATATACAGATCAGATTCTTTTCCATTATAGGTTATTACAACATATTGAATATAGTTCCCTGTGCTATATAGTAGCTCCTTATTTTTAATCTATTTTATATGTAGTAGTGTGTATCTGTTAATCCCAAATTCCCAATTTATTCCTCCCCTCCTTTCCACTTTGGTAACCATAAATTTGTTTTCTATGTCTGTGAGTCTATTTCTGTTTTGTAAATAAGTTCATTTGTGTCATATTTTAGATTCCACATAAGTGATATCATGATATTTGTCTTTGTCTGACTTACTTCACTTAGTATGATCATCTCTAGGTCCATCCATGTTGCTGCAAATGGCATGATTTCATTCTTTTTTATGGCTGAGTAGTATTCCATTGTGTATATATACCACATCTTCTTTATTCATTCATCTCTTGATGGACTTTTAGGTTGCTTCCATGTCTTGGCTATTGTAGATAGGGCTGCTATGAACATTGGGGTACGTGTATCTTTTCAAATTAGAATTTTCATCTTTTGCAGATATATGCCCAGGAGTGGGATTGCTGGATCATATGGTAACTCTATTTTTAGTTTTTTAAGGAACCTCCATGCTGTTCTCCATAGTAACATAGTATTTTCAAGGTTCATCCACGTCGCAGCATGTATCAGTACATCCTTCCTTTTACGGCTGAATCCTATTCTATTGCATGAATATACCATTTTCTTTGTCCATTCAAGGTGGGCATTTGGGTTGTTTCTGCTTTTTGGCTGTGATGAACAGTGTTGCTATGAACATTTATGTACAGTCTTTGTGTGGACATATGTTTTTATTTCTCGTGGGTATATACCTAGGAGTGGAATTGCTTGGTCATATGGTAACTCAAAGCTTAACTTTTTGAGAAACGGCCACACTGTTTCCAAAGCAGCTGTACTATTTTACATTCCCACCAGCAATGATGAGGGTTCCAATTTTTTCACTTCCTCACCAACACTTGTTCTTCGTTTTGGTTGTGGACCTCCCAGTGGGTGTGAAGTGATATTTCATTGCGGTTTGTATTTGTATTTCCCTAATGATGGATGATGTTGAGCGCGTTTTCCTGGGCTTATTTTGGCCACCAGTTCTGCTGGTGTGATGATTTAGCCTAGAACTTCATCCCTGAGGGCTCTGAGCCCCAGGTTTCCACGCCAGAAGGAGGCTGGGGTTGCTGTAATTGTCTCTTCACAGTTAAAGTTGGGCATAGGAGACCAAGGGGCACCCCAGGAAATCCTCTGAGTTTCAGAATCCTCTTCTCTGTCCTCATTATATAGCAGCAATCCTATGTCCTTGTGATAGTGAGAGTCAATTACTCTGCTAATATAGTAACTGCTTCTTCTTTTCTTTCTTTCTTTCTTTTTTTTTTGCCTGCATAAGGAGTCCAAAGTGACCAGATAGCAGCTTAGATTTAGGTTAGTGGAATGGTTACTGTGTCACCCTCCTTTAGGAACCAGAGCCTTTAGTTCAGGAGAGCTTAAAGTTGCAGGGAGAGGAAATACAGATTCCCTGAGTGGGTTGCTGGGAGTGATGGTGGAGGGGTAGTGATGTCTCTGGTTCTCAGATCCATGCATTATAACTTTTAGGGACACACCATCATATAATGGCTGTTGGTTCAAATTATATATTGCGTCTTGAGGGACTGCATCCTAACCCCCTACAGTATCATCCTGGAGCTGGTGTCTTAGCTGTGCTTTTAAGAGGCCATGTGAGCATTCTTTCAGACAGGCAGCTTCTGAGTGATGCGGAATATCATGTCCACATCCTTCATCATAAAGGGAGGCCCTCGGTCTAAGACTTTGTTACCCAGGATCCCATGATGGAAAGCCAGACACTTTGTGAGTCTTCTGATAGTGGTGCTGGCCAAGGTACTGGGTGGACAGGAAAGGTAAACAAACCCATACTTGGAATCCAGTTGAACTCCAGTAGAGACAAACCACTAGCCCCTCCAGGGTACAAATGGTCCAATGCAATCAATCACCTTGCCACCAGTGGGCAGGTTGGGTTCTTCCAGGGATGGCACTATACTGAGGGCTTAGTGTCAACAGGTGATGCTGACAGGCTAAATGTCCAGCAGCAGCCATGACTGGACCAGCCTTGGTGGGAGGGAGCCCACACTGTTGGGTCCTTGCTGAGCCTCCAACTCTGCTGTGCTTATTCCATTCAAGGGCTCACAGTTATGGCACAGTTACAGCTGAATAAAAAGGCTGGGGCTTCCCTGGTGGCGCAGTGGTTGAGAGTCCGCCTGCCAATGCAGGGGACACGGGTTCGTGCCCTTGTCCGGGAGGATCCCACATGCCGCGGAGCGGCTGGACCCGTGAGCCATGGCCGCTGAGCCTGTGCATCCAGAGCCTGTGCTCTGCAATGGGAGAGGCCACAACAGTGAGAGGCCTGCGTACCGCAAAAAAAAAAAACAAACAAAAAAGGGCTGGCCAATTTCCACTGAACAAGTCACCCTGTGCACCCAGTTTTTCAGTTGTTCTCTTTTGGTGGATGCCTTCTGATGATTATTAACACAAGACACAAGGATCTACATACTTTGTGCCTCTCTCACAGATCCATCCACACGCTTCTGCTTTAAGATCTGTGATCTTCTAATCTTCCTTCATCAAGGCTCCTGACCAATCATTGAAGCTGCTCACCACTGCCAAGAAGTCAGTGTAGATCCTTAACTCAGGCCACTTTCCTCTTTTCACAAAATACACTGCCCAAAGCTCTGTCCAGTCTTTCAAAGCTGCCCCTGAGTGGGGAAGTCATGCAGGAACAGTGCGTTTTCAGATCACACCAAAATATTGAGCCAAACCATCCATGAACTTGGCTTGGATTTTCTCCTTCTCCAACAGGTATGTAGGAAACCCTTCATCAGGACATAGGTATGAGCTGAGGAAGAGTATCAGAACAACAGAGGTAGATAACAGGGAGGTCTGGGCCACATGTTTGTATAACTTAAGTAAGCCCTCTGGATCTGCTCAAGACTGGTCCCAAATGTGCCATTTCCACTGTACTATGGGTTTCTAAGGCACTTGCCCAATCTTATGACGTGGTGGGTCTAACAGTAGCCAGCTCATAACGGTGTCCCATGGTTAGGTAGTCTCTACTAGAGTCTCTACCAGAGCCCAGTGGCATGCCAGGAGCTGAGTTTTCAAATATTGAGGAGTTCTCTGATGCAGATGGCATGGCCTTTGTCCAGAACCCTAGGGGTCTGTGTTGCAAGTCTCCTACCAAGTCTTGCCAGAGATTTTACGCAATGTCATTTTCCACCATGGGTACCTCTCTGCCATGGGATCTGCCATGTTACATGGCTTAAGTTGCAGGACCCCCTTTAGTGTGCAAATGCTACTATAAAGCCCTGTTTTGCTGTGGGCCTAATTCAAAATCAGTAGCTTTCTAAGTTAGCAAGAAGCAGCATCCCCAAGTATGTATGAATTGTCTCTAAAAGCCCGAGGCCAACCTTGTGCTGTCTTCTTAGTGATACGAAATGCAAGATGCAGTATCCTTCCCTTTATCTTGGAGGCGATGTCTTGCTATGCCCCAGACCACAAGGTTGGAAGGTAAACCTCACCAATGTGGCAGGCTCCTGAATCTCTGTAGAGTTTACCTCCTCTCCTGTTGTACGCCAGAATGCCCAGATATTGTCTACTTCCTGCTCACTAGGTCTGATGGGCATGGTGTCATCAGTATAGTGAACCGGAGTGAGAGGTATAGTAGACCAGTGGGATGTCCAAAAGATCGAGATCACTTGGGACTACATTGCCACAGAGCGGGCGGGTTGGTATCACTCTGGACAAGACCACGAACGTGAACAAGTGAATGGAACTCCTCAGGGTCCTCCTTTCTGATGAGGATTGAAAAGAACTCATCTGCCAGGTCAAAGATGCACCCAGTGCAGAGGCTGCGTTCATCTCTGCTGGTGAAGATTTCCAAAGAGCAAGAGGCAGCCACAGAAGGGTGTTGATCAGGGGAATGATATAGTTATATTTGCACTGTAAAGGGTCACTTGGGATTCTGTATAGGGACTAGATTGGAGGAGAGGGGCAGGAATAGGTGCAGTCAGAGCTCATGTTTTGTGCCCTTTGCATATTTGGAGTTGTTGCCTTGTGGACTTGGTGGTATTTGCTGAAGAGCTAAGTGAAACAGTGAACGCCCAGCCTGCCTCTGGACCCTGGGTACTGTCCTTATTCTTGAGCCAGTTTTTCTGTTACTAGTAGCCAAAAGCATCTTACTGGATAAAGCTACTGGTAGGATGTAGCCCTGGAGCTGCTTGAGGTCACTTGTGCCATGACGTAGAGAGAACCTACCTTCAAGAGAAGCCAGCACAGAAAAACCGAGCCAATAGGTTCAGAAAGACAAATTCCCAAGGCTATTTTTTTTTAAAATTTTATCGGAGTGTAGTTGGTTTACAATGTTGTGTTAGTTCCCAAGGTTATTTTTTGAACTCCTGAATCAGCAGTGCTGGCACGTTCAGTTACGTGAGCCTATTAACTAACCCCCTTCCCTCTTTATTTTTAAGCCAATTTGAACTGAGTTTCTGCCATTTGCAATGCAAGAGTCCCCGACTCTTACAAGGTTGAACCAGAAGGCGTGAAAATGCAATAGCTCCCGCCATGGGATGGGACGAGCAGCAGAAAGTAGAAACTGAGCAGGCTCTGATGGAAGGGCTCTAACTTGACTTTGCCATTTGTAAACATAAAGATCATTTTGAGATTGGCTGTTGAAACCAGCTAGAGTTGGGTTGGAGCCAAGTACTGTAACATAAGAATCTGACGGACTTAGGAGTAGATGGGGGGTGGCACAGTGGACATTCAGCGCCCACCCACATGCCCCTGGCACACTCCATTCCATTGCATGTTGACTGCATCTAACTGCAGGTGGCTGCAGCTCAGTCTGAGCACTTCCTGTTGGACTAGGAGCGCTGGAGAGTCAGTGCCTGGGAGTAACTCTGAGCGTTTTACACTGTCTCCCACTGTCCCCAGTCACCCACAGCAGCAACCAGAGTTCCCCTCATTTGCTTCTTTCCTTCTCCCTGTCTCACTTCCTGTACTTACTTACTTATGGATTGAATTGTGCCCCCTTCAATTCCTATGCTGAAGCCCTAACCCCAGTACCTCAGAATGTGACTGTATTTATTTGGAGATAAGGCCTTTAAGGAGGTGATTAAGTTCAAATGAAGCCATTAGAAAAGACAAAAACTCTAATTTGAAAAGTTACACGTACCCCAATGTTCATAGCACCACTCTTTACTATAGCCAAGACATGGAAGCAACCTAAATGTCCATTTTTATTTTTTTTAACATCTTTATTGGAGTATAATTGCTTTACGATGGTGTGTTAGTTTCTGCTTTATAACAAAGTGAATCAGTTATACATATACATACGTCCCCATATCTCTTCCCTCTTGCGTCTCCCTCCCTCCCACCCTTCCTATCCCACCCCTGTAGGTGGTCACAAAGCACCGAGCTGATCTTCCTGTGCTATGTGGCTGCTTCCCACTAGCTATCTATTTTACGTTTGGTAGTGTATATATGTCCATGCTGCTCTCTCACTTTGTCCCAGCTTACGCTTCCCCCTCCCCGTATCCTCAGGTCCATTCTCCAGTAGGTCTGTGTCTTTATTCCCGTCTTGCCCATAGGTTCTTCATGACCATTTTTTTAAGATTCCATAAATATGTGTTAGCATACAGTATTTGTTTTTCTCTTTCTGACTTACTTCACTCTGTATGACAGACTCTAGGTCCATCCACTTCACTACAAATAACTCAATTTTGTTTCTTTTCATGGCTGAGTAATATTCCATTGTATATATGTGCCACATCTTCTCTATCCATTCATCTGTTGATGAACTAAATGTCCATTGACAGAGGAATGGAAGAAGGTGTGGCACATATACACAATGGAATGTTACTCAGCCATTAAAAAGAATGAAATAATGCCATTTGCAGCAACACGGATGGACCTAGAGATTATCATACTAAGTGAAGTAGGACAGACAGAGAAAAGTAAATATCGTATGATATCACTTATATGTGGAATCTAAAAAAATGATACAAATGAATTTATTTACAAAATGGAAATAGACTCATGAACATAGAAAACAGACTTATGGTTACAAAAGGGGAAAAGAGGGAGAAGGATAAATTGGGAATTTGGGATTAACAGGTACACACTACTATATATAAAATAGATAAACAACAAGGACCTACTGTATAGCATAAGGAGCTCTGTTCAATGTTATGTGGCAGCCTGGATGGGAGGGGAGTTTGGGAGAGAATGGATGCCTGGATACGTATGGCTGAGTTGTTTTGCAGTGCACCTGAACCCATCACACCATTAATAATCGGCTATACCCCAATATAAAATAAAAAGTTAAAGTTAATTAATTAATTAAAAAACAGACACACCTACATATTCACACTTATAGAGTTGTTATTTTTAAAGTTTGTATATACAAAGATACTTTCCTTTAATTTCCTCTATGTTATGATGTGTGGCATAAGAAGAGAAAAAAATACTAAAATTTTCCATTTTCTCATGAAAAAAATGATATCAACTGATCTAGAAGGACTTTCACAATGTATACTGTTAAGGACACGGTGGGGGGAAGGGTAAGCTGGGATGAAATGAGAGAGTAGCACTGACATATACACTACCAAATGTAAAATAGATGGCTAGTGGGAAGCAGCTGCATAGCACAGGGAGATCAGCTGGGTGCTTTGTGACCACCTAGAGGGGGAGGATAGGGAGGGAGGGAGGGAGACGCAAGAAGGAGGAGGTATGGGGATATATGTATATGTATAGCTGATTCACTGTGTTATAAAGCAGAAACTAACACACCATCGTAAAGCAATTATACTCCAATAAAGATGTTAAAAAAAATAAAAAATAAACACACATACAGAAAATAAAGGAATAAGTTAAAAAACAAAACAAAACAAAACCCAGAAATAGACTCACAGACACAGAAAACAAACTTATGGTTACCAAAGGGGAAAGTGGGGGGAGGGATAATTAGCGATTTGGGGTTAACAGATACACACTACTGTATATAAAAATAGATAAAGACAAGGACCTACTGTATAGCACAAGGAACTATATTCAATATCTTGTAATAACCTATAATGGAAAAGAATCTGAAAAAGAATATGTACACATATATAACTGAATCACTTTGCTGTACACCAGAAACTAAAACAGCATTGTAAATCAACTGTACTTCAATTTAGAAAAAAAAAAATGAGGCCACTAGGGTGTGCCCTAAACCAATCTGACTGATGTTCTTATAAGAAGAGTTAGGTCACACAGGGAGACAGCAGGGGTGCACACAGAAGGACAACCATATGAAAATGAAACAAGAAAGCGAAGGCCTCTGAGGAATTCAACCCTGCTGGCACCGTGATCTTGAACTTCCAGCCTCCAGAACTGTGAGAAAATAAATTTCTGTTGTTTACGTCCCCCAGTGCGTGGAATGGGGTTATGGCAGCCCCGGCAGACTAATACATTCCCCCAGCCCTCTCCCAGTGCCTCCTGGGACCAATTCCCAAATAGATAATTTGCACTCAAATCTTTGTCTCAGGTACCCAACTCTCAGACCAGTGATGAGAAGGTCCTTGAGTGTATGGAGCTTTATAGATCAAGCTGCAATGCTCAGAAGTCAGGGACACGGCAATAGAGTACAGGGGTTAAGTGTGGATTTGGGGGGAATTACCTGGTGGTCCAGTGGTTAGGATTCTGCCCTTCCACTGCAGGGGGCACGGGTTCCACGCTTGGTCCAGGAACTAAGATCCCGCATGCTGCGCGGTGTGGCTTAAATAGATTTTTTTGTTTAAAAGAAAGGGATGTGGAATCTAAAATATGGCGCAAATGAACCTATCTACAAAACAAAAACAGACTCATAGACATAGAGAACAGACTTGTGGTTGGGGGGAGGGGGGAGGGAGAGGGACGGACTGGGAGTTTGGTTTTGATGGGAGGGGAGCTTAAAAACAACGGCAACAAGTTTGGGGTTAGTAGATGCAAACTATTACATTTAGAATGGATAAAAAACAATGTCCTACTGTATAGCACAGGGAACTCAACATCCTGTTACAAACCATAGTGGAAAAGAATATAAAAAAAGAATGTCTATATGTGTGTAACTGAGTCACTTTGCTGCACAGCAGAAATTAACACAACATTGTAAATCAACTCTACTTCAATTAAAAAAGGAAACGGGGTGGAGGTAACTTCTTAGGATTTCCCTGGCGGTCCAGTGGTTAAGACTCCACACTTCCACTGCAGCAGGCACAGGGGTTCCATCTCTGGTCGGGGAATTAAGGTCCTGCATGCTGTGCTGTGCGGCCAAAAAAACCAAAAAACAAAAAATGTGTGGGATTTAGAATCAGACAGAACTGGGCTCACATCCTGGCTCTACAGTCTCTTGGACCGGTCGCTTAACCTCTCTAAGCATGTTTCCTCTTCTGTAAAATGATGATACCGTAGTACCTGCCTCGCTGGGGTACTGGGAGGATGGCCTGAGAGGAGGCATGTCAGGCATGCTTAGCGCCTGCCAGGAGGGTCCACACTTAACCAGCAGCAGCTAATCCTAGTAGTGATGGTGTTCATGACACCTAAGTCCCTCTAACCCACATAACTGGAGGGCAGCCTGAGCTCCGGGACGACTGCAGGCCAGGTCCTACGTGGAGCTCCATGGATGGGGTAAAAGGAAATAAAACTGTGGCATCTCTGTCTTTGCTGAGTTGCTAGTCCGGGTGGGAAGCCAGGTGCCCTGAAACGAGTTGGCTTTCCATGGCGGGTTTTCTTACGTCCCAGACAAAAGAGCATTTGGAGGGTGAGCGGGGATCTCCGTTCTGGTACCTACGCGGTAGCCTCTAAGTTCGAGGACCCGGATCCTGTCTTTTGCTTTCCATTTATCGCCAGAGTCCAGCATAGAGCCCCACATGAATGGATACATATGCATATAAATTTGGGGGCAGGCCCCTTAGAACTGCAGCTTCTAGGCGTGAAAAATAGGTGTAAAAGCCTTCTTCACAGGATGTTTGCGTTGTTCCAGTGATGTTAGTGAAGGGCTTTATAAGTGGGATTATGTCTCTGAATACAAGACGATGACTCTATACGGCCAGGTACTCTGCGTCCTGGATAAACAAGAGGGTTCTCAAGCCAGACGGGATCAGGTTAAACTTCCCTCCACTTCCACTTATAAACTGTGTGGACGTCACCACGAGGAGTAACTTTTCTGTGGATTAGCACAATTCAGCATTTAGTAAGCTCTCGGAAAAAGCTACCCAAAAAGCACCTTGCTGGGGTCCCCTTAGTGTTTGGACATTTGAACCTCTCCTACGAGCTTTCTGCTCAGTTCTCTGTTTGACCACTAGAGGTCAGGCTAACCCCAAAGTTCAAAGCACCTTAACTGTGTCCAGAGGCAAAAGCGGACTTGGCCTGTGCAAAGTGTACACATGCGCCTTCCCAGGTGTGCCTGTGTCCCCCGCAACCAGCGCTTGGATTTCATCCCTAGGCTAAGAGGATGGAGACGGCCAAACGGGGCAAATGAGTTGAGTTACTTCTGAGAAATCATCAGGGTAAAAAGGAGACAAAAGAAAGAGAAAGCTGGAAGTCATAATAATTTCTGAGTCTTTAGGGAAAAAAAAAAAAAAAAGGATTTCCCTGGCGATCCAGTGGCTAAGACTCTGTGCTTCTACTTCAGGAGACACCGGTTGGATCCCTGCTCGGGGAAATAAGATCCCACATGCCGCGAGGTGCGGGTGCAGGGGTAATTTCTGAGTCTAACTATGTGTGGGGAACTTTTAAAAGAATTTTACACATATTAACTGATTTAATGCCTATAAAAGTCTATGGGGTGGGTATGGTTAGTTTCATTTTACGCATGTAAAGCTGGCATAGGGACATAAACGATTGAGATTGGCCTGAGCCCAAGATTTACTGCCATGAAGAGCCAGCTAACTTATTTCAGGCCTGGAGCTATGAACCACTAAAGGCTCTGAGCACTTTCCAGGTGCTGATTCTTCCCGTCTTTGGGCCAAATCTTTCAGGCGTGTTGGACCAGACAGGGCCCTTGATCGCTCTCTCCTTCTTTCCTGTCTGTGGCTTTTTGGGGATCACACGGACATAGGTTCCAATCCTGGCCCTGCCGCTTGCCAGCTATGTGGCCTGGGCAAGTAGGACCTCGCTGGGCCTCAGTTTTCCCCTCTGTCAAGTGTAGAACCTTCCTCACAGGTCACCCTCCAACCTCTCTGACTCCTCTTCTGTCTCTGCTGGAACGTGAGTTCCTGGAGGGAAGACTCCTTGTTTAGTACATTCTTTCTAACGCTTGGAACAGTGCCTGGCACATAGTAGGTGCTCAAGAAATACTTACTGATATTTGCTTGACTCTTCCCACTGGATGTCCCTTGAAGTGGAAGTATTCCCCCCTTTCTATATTCCCACTGAGACAGCATGACATCAATAATTTCCTAATGACTGTTAAGCCATTCATTCATTCATTCGCAAACACGTGTGCTTCTCTCCTGACAAGTTCTGGGACTACAGAGAAGCATAAGTTGCCTACTCTTGAGAGCTTCAAGTTCAGGATAAGACAAGCTGGTGATTATGAGTCCAGGTCTCTGCAGTCCAGTCCCCTGTTGGATCCACCATCCCTAGACATTTCCTGTGTACTTGACCCTCGCCCACTTAGAAGCAGAACTCATCACAGTTGTCTCTTTGGTTAAGGGAAGAGTAGCACTAGGGCTGGACAGTTTCAACAGGTGCCACCAAATGTCAAGAACCGGGAGTGTCTCTGAGGCTGCGCTGGAGAAAGGGCCGTGGGCAGGCTGGGTCCAGTCTGAGCTCTTCTCTGGACAGGCAAGGAGGAGCCAGGCTTGCCAGTCCAAGTCACCTGCTAAGCCTCCTAAGATCCATTGCTAAGCAGCCAACCACACTCAGACATGTCGTGCACAGCCTTGGATCCTAAATGCAAATGGATGTATTATAACCCAGCCATACCTGCTTGGCTTCAGCTAATTCGGGGGAGTCTGGCTCATGGACAGATTTGATATCAGGGGGTAGATCAGATGGACCTGCAGCAATGATTGGGGCTCACGTGGACATCACTCCTCACGATAATCAATCAGCAACATGGCAGCTACTGCTGTCCTTACTGGACCCCGTTATGTGGCCTTTCAGCCCTGATGCTGTGCAGGACTCGCTCAGAGGTCACAGCATACATTTCAGCTGTATTTTCTAGGCGTCATTATTCCAAGTCCTGATATAAATCAACCCCCACAGCAGCCTTGTGAGCTAGGTACTGTTATCAGCTCCATTTTACAGAAGAGGAAACTGATGAACACAGGTGGAAGCCATTGGTCAGAGGTCACGCAGCTGTAAGTGGCGGAGCTAGGATTTGAATGCAGGTGGTCCAGCTCTCCCTCCTGGATGCTGTAAATAGACAAAGGCTGGGGTGGCTTTTCCTAGTCTGGAGTTTGGCTTTTTCTTTGGCTCTCGATCTTAAAAACTGAGAATATGCTTCCGTTGTTCTCTGCTTTTACGGTGACAACTGTCTCCCTAAGGCAGTGGGTGAGTGACTCATGTTACGTTGTTTGGGGGATTGGGGTGGGGAAGGACGGCAGAGTAACAAGAGATGGACATATATCACATCTGCCTCTACGTATCCTGCTCTCCCTCTCCTCTGCCTTCACTTAATTCTACTTCCTGTCAGCCTCAAGTCTTGAGGATGGGTTCTAAGATTCTGTGGCTGGCCCAGGCCTGCCCTTCTGGGATGCCCTCTTCCTCCAGGGCAGTGCTGGCTAATAGAAATATAATGTGAGCCACAACACATGATTTTAAACATTCTGGTAGCCCCCTTAAAAGGGTAAAAAGACACCAATGCAATTAATTTTAATATTGTGTTAACCCTATCATCGCTTCAATGTGTATTCAGTGTAAAAAGTCATTACATTGTTCTTTCCGTACTAAATCTTTGAATAAGCCGGTGTGTATTTTATACTTACAATCACAGTTCAGACTAGCCACGTTTCTTTCCTTTGTTTTTTTTGCCACACCGCATGGCTTGTGGGATCTTAGTTCCCCGACCAGGGACTGAACCTGGGCCCTCAGCAGTGAGAGCACAGAGTCTTAATCACTCAACTGCCAGGAAATTCCCTCTTTTTTTTAAATTAATTTTTTAAAATTGAAGTTTAATTGATTTACAATGTGTTAATTTCTGCCATACAGCAAAGTTAGTTATACATATATATACATTCTTTTTCATATTCTTTTCCATTATGGTTTATCCCAGGGCATTGAATATAGTTCCCTGCGCTACACAGTAGGACCTTGTTGTCCATCCATTCTGTATGTAATGGTTTGCATCTACTAACCCCAAACTCCCAGTCCATCCCTTCCCCAGCTTCCCTTCCCCTTGGCAACCCCAAGTCTGTTCTCTATGTCTGTGAGTCTGTTTCTGCAGACTAGCCATGTTTCAAATGTTCAATAGCCACAGGTACTCACTGGCTCCTGTATTAGGTGATGCAGTTCTAGACCCTGGATCTCTCTGTCCTGCAACTCCATCACTGATGTCAGCAGGCGGCTCTGAGTCCCAAGACAATGTTTATCTCCAGCTTACTCTCTCCTGGAACAATGAGCTTGCTGTTAGTGGAGAATCTGCCCTTGGTTTGCAAACCAATTGCAAACCAATTGTGGGATATTTTCTAGAAGGCAAATGCTAAGCCCCAACCCAAGTTTGCTTGACTTACAGAGAGTAGGACAATAGTCATTCATTCAGCAACTACTTACTGAAGACTTCATAAGTTCAAGATCCTGCTCAAGGGCCTGGGCAATGGGAGCAAATTCTCTCTATGGAGAGAGGATTGGAGATCTGCAGAGGGTCCCCCTCAAATCTGCGGCTGAGTGCTGATCAGCACATACGCGTGAGGTTCCCCAAAGCCAAGGAAAAACCACCAAGAAGAATCAGGCGGAGCTTACACATGTCAGGAATTATCTGTGTTCTCACTGTTGGGGCCCAGGGCAGGCCACCCCAAAATACGCCTCAATGGCATATTGATTTTTTGAATTAAATAAGAAACAGCTGATGCAAATGGGACACTTTGACCCTCCTCCGTGTCTCCCTGAAATCAGGAAATAAAGCCCTCATGTGCAAGGTGCCCTCCCTGCATCTGGATGTAGAAGGACACCCTTACCTCCAGAGGGAGGGAATTATCAGGCCAAGAAGCCTGTATAGACAAAACCTTTTTTCTTCTTCAATTTACTATCCCAAGCCCCAACTCTGTTTAGATTCTTCACTAAGTTTCTTTGTTCTGTCAATTCCTCACAAATGTATTGTTCCTTTGTCTAAAAAGTATAAAAGCTGCCTGCTTTGGCCACTTCCTAGGTCCCATTTCTATAGGGCCTCCATGTGCATGAATTAAAAAATTTTTTTTCCTATTAATCTGTCTTGTGTCCGTTTTATTATGTCCAGTCACAAGAACTCAAGAGGGATGGGGGGGAAGTTTCCCCCTCCCTAACACCACCAACCAGAAAGGAAAGAACTCCTAACATGCGGGATATGGAGCAGAATCCTGAGAAAGATATTGCCTTGGTCGTGCCCAAATTAGCCCTAGACTAAGGCTGTTCGGGACCTGCCTAGTAATCTTAAAAGCAGGCCTCAAAAGGTTCACATTATTTCCACTAACTTAACTACAACCTAAAACAAAACCTCCAAATACTTGAAAGAATACAAAATAAAAAAACCTTCAGCACTCAACACTGTAACATTCACAATGTCTGACACCCAATAAAAAATTACCAGGCATACAAAGAAGCAGGAAACTATGAGTTACAATGAGGAGAAAAATCAATCAATAGGCACAGATCCAGAAATGTCAGAGATGATTTGTAGACAAGGACATTAAAACAGCTACTAGAAATGCATACCACATGCTCCAGAAGGGAGCGGAACGCATGAGCATGTTAAGGAGAGACATGGGAAGTATTATAAAAGACCCAAATCAAACTTTAAGATCTGAGAATCTTGAGGAAACCCAAGCAAATCTTGGCTCCAACACTTGCTGTTTTTACCATGGGCACGTTAACACATCTGTCTCAGCCCAGGTTTCCTCCTCTGCTGCGTACTAACTAACGTACCTCAAGCGTTTGTTCTGTACTAAGCGCTGTTCTAAGAGCTTTCCACAACAAAACTGCATAGCTGGGGGCTCCGGCTGGGGGCGGCGGCCCGGGTCG
>NW_020173198.1:5240729-5248544 GCF_003031525.2 Neophocaena asiaeorientalis asiaeorientalis
CGGAGACGTGACCCGCGTTTCTACGCACCCGCCGGGCGCAAGCGTGGGAGAGCCGCCAGCTCCGGCGCCGGCCGCGCGTCCTTAGGAGGCAGCTGCGGGGCGGGACCGAGCGGGCAGGCGCAGCCATGTTCTGGGCCCGCGACATGTCTGAGCGCCCCGGACGATGCGGCGGGAAACCGCTCCCGCTGGGCGGCCGTCAAAATCTGGGCAGGCGACGCGGAGGCTCCGCGGCCTCACTTGCAGGCCCGTCACGGCTGCTCTGCGCTGACCGCGGGGCGGGTCCCTGCGGGGCCACTTCCCAAAGTTCCAGCCCGATGGGGGTTTGCCTCAGCGCCGGCGTGCAGAGAGCCAAGACCAGCTCCGAGAGCTCAGGGGAGGACTTCGCATCCGTTCCAAGGGTGCAGCCCGAGAGGCTGGAACAATTAAAAGCCTCGCGTCCGCAGATGGAAGCGGAGGAACAGGCATTACCTTCAGCCGCAGGGTCTCGTTTGCCAATTGAACTTTTCACTTGCTCAGCACCTAACCCAGACCCCCAACAGGTCACTTTTGATGGACGATTGAGTTTAATAATCCTTGTCAAGCCAGACACAGCAGACGTTGAACCTAAATCGTCGCGCACCCAGATCCACTAGAGGGCAGGTCTACACCTGCTGAGTTCCAGCGCATCCTGCAAAGAACTCAGGAGACAGGAAAAGAAACGTCCTTCCTTATATGCTTAGAGGTATTTTTCTGCATCAACCTTTATACCTGTTGAAGATTTTGCCCCTAACCCCAGGTCTTGTAACATATCCCCATGTTTAACATCAAAATAAACAAACTGTTCTGTTTAGCTCAGGTTAAGTGGAACTAGTCCAGGATCAAAAATCCTGGGCAGGTTTCTAGATTGAAGAAACATTGAGATTTTATTCGGCAAGGTCACTTTTAAATTTCAGAAGTGAAACCATAAAAATCAAGATGAAACATTTCAAGTCTCGGCGTTACTATATATACGACCACCTTTGGCTTGCAGGCTTAATGATTTTTGTCTGCTTAGTCGTGATATACATAAGGCTATGATTGGTACAACAATGAATGTGCTATCTCTTGCTCAAAAAAAAAAACAACCAACTACATAGGTGCTGTTATTATTGTCTCCATTTTACAGATGAGGAAATGAAGGATGAGGCACAGAAGGCTTGAGTAACTTGCTGAAGGTTCCATAGCTCAGAAGCCTGGTGGATCCAGGATTCAAACCAGAGTCCAATCTCTTACCGTCTATACTCTTCTGCTGTTCTCAACTCTGTAAGATTAAAAGAATAATCATGTTTGCCTCGAAGGCTTAAAATGTTTTTAAATTATTTTTATTTCAGCTTTATTGAAGTATAATTGGCAAGTAAAATTGTAAGATATTTAATTGTACGTCATGGTGATTTGATACACGTACACATTGGGAAAGGATTCCCTCATCTAGCTAATTAACTCATCCATCACTTCACATATTTATCTTTTTTTTTTTTTTCAGTGAGAACATTTAAGTTCTAAGTTTTCTAGATTCTACTCTCTTAGCAAATTTCAATTATAAAATACAGTGTTATCAACAATGATCACCATGGTTTTTTTTTTCAAATTGAAGTATAGTTGATTTATAGTGTTGTGGTAATTTCTGCTGTACAGCAAAGTGATTCAGTTATACGTGTATATAAATTCTTTTTTATATTCTTCTCCGTTATGGCTTATCATAGGATGTTGAATATAGTTCCCTGTGCTGTACAGTAGGACCTTGTTGTGTATCCATTCTATATATAATAGTTTACATCTGCTAACCCCAAACTCCCACTCCATCCCTTCCCCACACCCTCTCCCCCTTGGCAACCACAAGTCTGTTCTCTATGTCTGTGTACGGTCACCATGTTTTACATTAGATCCTCAGACCTCATTCATTGCATAGCTGAAAGTTCATAGGCTTTTTGTGATAGGTGAACCAGACAATCCATGGGAATGTGTTAGCACACTCCCATGGATCGTCAGAGTGTTTGTTCAAAGTGAAAAATGAACAAAAACTTCAAGAGGGTTCAGAATCCCTGGTGAGGGGAGAGATAAGACCTGTAAGGTCTCAAATAAACACTAACACCCACTATTTACCAACTGTGGGATGGAAGGTTCAGGAGGCCACAGCCTGCTCTGGGCTGTTGTGTAGAACCGTTGCTTCCCTGGGGTCCCTTAGAGACCATCTCACATCCCCATGTGCCTTTCCCTGGAAAGGAGCAAGTGATGAAGAGTTGCAGCTTCCTCTTCCTTTCTGCTTTGCATGGAGCATGCCAGCTCTGCCCAGAGAAGCAGCTCAGGGAAGGCTCTTTAGTGTCCTTTGCTCTTTTTTGAGTCTCCAAAACAGCACACTTCTTTTGTTTAACGATATGGCCAAATCTCAAAAAGAAGCACACATAGACATATTGAGCAAGTGATCCAGGGTAATCTGGCTTCTAAAGTGTCCTTTGATGAGGGGGGAAGGATAAATTGGGTGTTTGGTATTCACATATACACACTATTATATTTAAAATAGATAACCAACAAGGACCTATTGTATAGCACAGGAAACTCTACTAAATATTCTGTAATAACCTAAATGGGAAAATAATTTGAAAAAGAATAGATATATGTATTGATATATGTATAACTGAATCACTGTGCTGTATACCTGAAACTAACACAACATTGTAAATCAACTATACTCCAATATAAAATAAAAATTTTTTTAAAAAGTGTTCTTTGATGCATTTTGAAACACAATTTGATTTAATTTGTTCTGGATTAGGTCGACGGAACCTCAGTTTCGAGCTCTGGTCAACTCTGCTTTTTCCTGTCCAGACCTATCCTTGGGACCAAATAATAGAGAAGAACACATCTCCAGTTCACTGTAGACATCACTGAACAGGTTGGAACTATTTTCTTTTATGAAACTATTTGTTTGCATAGATACTTCTGTAAATTTTTTCAAAATTAGGTTAGTTTGAATGATACATTTATTCCTTAAAAGTTCCATTTATTATTTCTTATTACAAAAATAATGCATGATCCCCAGAGAATATTTAGAAAATGTAGGTAAATAAAAAGAAGGAAACAAAAATTACCAGTAAAGCTGCCAGCACACTTTAAATTTTGGTGTATAGTTTCCCAGCATTTAAAAAATGTCTAGGGACTTTGCTGGTGGCGCAGTGGTTAAGAATCCGCCTGCCAATGCAGGGGACATGGGTTTGAGCCCTGGTCTGGGAAGATCCCACATGCCGCAGAGCAACTAAGCCCGTGCGTCACAACTACTGAGCCTGTGTGCTGCAACTACTGAAGCCCACGTGCCTAGAGCCCGTGCTCTGCAACAAGAGAAGACACTGCAATGAGAAGCCTGCGTACTGCAAAGAGTAGCCCCTGCTCACCACAACTAGAGAAAGCCCGCACGCCGCAACAAAGACCCAGTGCAGCCAAAAATAAATAAAAATAAATCAATTAATTAAAAAAATAATGTCCATCTGATGAAAATGGGGTCACACTTCTAAAAATTGATGTATCATGGCTGTCTTGCTCAGCCATTGCTTGTTCTTCTGTAACATAACTTTTTGTGTGGCTCCATAATAAATATACAGTAGGTTACATTTAATGCAAATTTGAACTATACAGTTAGAAATAGTAGGATATAAAATATTAATTAAAATTTGCTTTATGTGCAAAATTTGAAAGAATGTAAATCTTAGAATGAAAGAATGTAAATGCTTTACATTTATTTTTGGTAAGGAATTTAATCTTGCATAATGTGTGTTTTGCACTCTGCAGTATCTCCCGCAAAACAATCCCTTGCATAAAATGTGACTGTCCTCTACTTCTGTTTATTTAGCCAGCCCCCTGTTGATGGTCACTTCTTGTTTCAATGAGCTTTCTGGACGATAACTCTTTGCACACACCCATGATGATCTCTTTGGGAAAAATTCTTAGATGTGGAATCGGTGGGTCAAAGCTTTTGATGCACATTTTCAAAATCTCATCCTTAAAGGTGGTGTCGACATTTTTTCAGCAGATATCTACGTAGTGCTTACTGTGTGCCAGGCACGATTCTACGAACATCCTCATGATGATATGCAGTAGGTACTATTATCATCAGCCCCATTTTACAGATGATGAAGCTGAGTCAGCAGCAGTTGCCCAGGTCACTGAGCTAGTAAGTGCTAGGGCTGGTTTTGGAGTCCTAGCTCCTAACCACTGTGCCATGCGTGCTGCTTCCCCAGCATTTTGAGCAGTATAATATCAGGTGGTCATTTTCCTGTACCCTTGCCCACCATGGGCAATATCTATCTGCTCAAAGGGATCGTGAATATTCAGAAATACTATTTACGCTGGAAATCAATCCACCTGTTAGGGAACCGTTGACTGAAATCACCTGCCTTGGCCAGGCACGATGATAACCACTTGCCTGAGTTGTCTCACAACAGGAGGTCTCGATAAGGAACACGGTGCTGCCACCGAAAACTAAGTGGGAGAATTCGGGAGGGGCCAAAGGAGGGAGGAGACACCAGCCCATATGTCTTCCCACTTCCCAGAATCCTTTGCACTGGAATCCATCTTGGCTGAGAGGTGATGCTTGCACCACCAGGAAGGATCCTGAGTCAGACTATGGGCCAAGCAAGATGATTGGCTAGAGACAACCTGGAAACTAGCCCCATTACCATAAAGTCTGAGACTACAAGCCACGTGGCAGAGCAGTTCTCCTGGGTTCCCTTACCCTGCTGCTCTCTGCCTGGGTGCGCCTTCCCAATACAGTCTTTTGCTTTGTCAGCATGTGTGTCTCCTCGGACAATTCATTACTGAGCGTTAGACAAGAACCCACTCTTGGGCCCTGGAAGGGGTCCCCCTTCCTGCAATATGCCCAAAGGTATTTCTGAACACTGGTACTATGAGAGAGAGAAAGGAAGCTCTAGTCCTTAGCTATCAGTGAATTGCTAGCCTGTTTGATTTCTTTTTTAAGAAACCCCATCAAAGTATTTTCAGAAGCTTCCCCCAGGCAGAAGAGACATCTCATCTTTGGTCTTCACTTAACAGGTGTTTCTGGGGTCCACCTGTTCTCCCCAAGGCTCTGCCCACAGCACCAGGATTTTAGGAACCTCTTCTAAGCTATGTGGCCCTCTTCCTCTGCTCTCTGCAACAGATGCTGGTTCCATGCTTTAAGGACTCTGCAGCCTGCTCTAGTCCCTGATCCAGTGCTCACTGCAGTGAGCATTCAGGCTGAAAGACTAACAAAGAGGCATGAAACTCTGTACCTTTTCATTGGCGGTAAAGAGCTGACTTTATTTACCCTACCTGAGCTCACCTGTGGGATGACTAGACCCTTGTCTTAGGGTACACACACTAAGCTGCTATAACAAAAATATCCAACAATACATGGCTTGAAGGCTAAAGCAGTTTATTCTCTCTTATGTAACAGTTCTGAGGTGAGCACTTTCCATTGCTGGGGTGGTTCTAACCTGCATGGTCTGTCAGGGACCCAGGTTCCTTCCATCGTGTCACTTTGCCTTATGGCTAAGTCATAAACTTCATCTGCATGGTCAAGGGGAAAGGGAAAGAACACAGAGAGGCCACGCCCACTGTTTAAGTACTAGGTGCAGGGCACTTCCACTTGAATTCCATTGGCAGGAACGGAATCACGTGACCACTTCCCAGCAAGGGAGCCTGGGAAGTGTAGTTTGGCCACATATCTGAAAAGAAGGAGAGAATGGATTTGTGGGCAAGCTAATGGCTTCCAGTAGACTCTCCAAGCAGGAGACAAACCCAGCTGGGCATCTGTCTGCACATAGTGAGATTTTCATGATACTTCTCTTTCTTGACCCTTTTCCTGTATCATAGCAGAGGGGGAATTTGAGAATATGATATATAGTGGGAATGCCCTGGCGGTCCAGTGGTTAGGACTCCACGCTTTCACTGCTGAGGGCCTGCATTGAATCCCTGGTGGGGGAACTAAGATCCCTCAAGTCGTGCAGTGAGGCAAAAAAAAAAAAAAGCTATATAAGCATGTGAAATTATTTAGTCTGAGTACACCAACCTCATGGGCTCTGGAAACTTACTCTTAAAAGCATGAGTTCAGGGACTTCCCTGGTGGCGCATTGGTTAAGAAGCTGCCTGCCAATGCAGGGGACACAGGTTCTGAGCCCTGATCTGGGAAGATCCCACCTGCCGTGGAGCAACTAAGCCTGTGTGCTACAACTACTGAGCCTGTGCTCTAGAGCCCATGAGCCACAACTCCCGAGCCCATGTGCCACAACTACCGAAGCCCACGCTCCTAGAGCCTGAGCTCCTCAACAAGAGAAGCCATTGCAATGAGAAGCCTGCGCACCGCAATGAAGAGTAGCCCCTGCTCGCCGCAACTAGAGAAAGCCCGCGCGCAGCAACAAAGACCCAAGGCAGCCAAGATTTAATTAATTAATTAATTAAAAATAAAGCATGAGTTCATCTTGCTGTTTGCTCTGACTCAAAAATTAGCTCATAGTTTAAAGTCAGAGCAGGGTATATAAACTTTGGAGACAAAAAATTCTGAATGAGAAGCCTGGCTCCACCTCTGACCTACTCCTGTGTGACTGTAGCCATGTTCCATAAACTCTCTTGAGTTTTCGTTTGCTGTGAGGATTATAGAGGCATGCAAAGAGAACTAGGTGCAAATCCTGGCTTCTGTGACACTAGGGAATTCTCTTAATTTATCTGAGCCCTGGGTTTCCTGGAGAAAAGGGGTAATACCCTATTTCTCACTGGGTTGGGTAAATGAAATATGTCCTGTGCGGGGAGGTCAGTATAGGCTCACAGTACTAAGAAGCTCCAGAAGTATTCTATTGATACATTCAGGCTCAATCAGTGCAAATATCCTGATTCTGTCTTCCTCTTTATGTCAGCTTCATCGTTAGTCGGCCTCTGCATGTTGACAAGATGGCTGTGACATAGAGGAAGAGCAAAAGCTGCTTCTCTCCTAGACACACACCTTCAAGTCTCATGGGCTCTGCTGGGTTATATGCCTGTCTGAACTGTGGTTTGGGGGATGAAATTAGCTGATTGGTTTAAATCCATGGGGTCCTGGAGCTAGGGATGAGGTCACCCCCCAAACAAGTTGATGGAAGCCATATAGTTCCTCTGAAGAGAAACCGGGCTGTAATTACTAGAAAGGCAGCCAAAACAACAGATGTCCACTACAGAGAATGTGTTTGAAGGATGAGTTAATTGGGCCTCATTATGGTCCAATTTTTATTTGTTTTTTGAATTATGAGCTGATTTCTTCTGCTGATAGATGAACTATTCATGGTCTCTGGCAGTTTTCCTTCATGACCCTCTTAAGTTGCCTTCTAGAGTTTTCTTGTATTGCTTTGCCCACACCCATGAATGCTTTCCCCCCCATGGCGTCTTCAACTTCTTTCTGACCCCACAGGTTCATCAGATACCCCCAAACCAATGGATTGAAGAGGAACCCAGTTGGAATCCATATATATATATATATATATGTATATATATATTTTTTAATTAATTAGTTTATTTATTTTTGGCTGCATTGGGTCTTCGTCGCTGCACGTGGGCTTTCTCTAGTTGGAGCTAGCGGGGGCTACTCTTTGCTGCGGTGCACGGGCTTCTCATTGCGGTGGCTTCTCTTGTTGTGGAGCATGGGCTCTAGGCGTGCTGGCTTTGGTATTTGTGGCACATGGGCTCACTAGTTGTGGCACGCAGGCTCTAGAGCACAGGCTCAGTAGTTGTGGTGCATGGGCTTAGTTGCTCTGCGGCATGTGGGATCTTTCTGGACCAGGGATCGAACCCGTGTCCCCT
>NW_020173198.1:5248708-5268646 GCF_003031525.2 Neophocaena asiaeorientalis asiaeorientalis
AACCCATGTCCCCTGCATTGGCAGGCGGATTCCTAACCACTGCACCACCAGGGAAGCCCGGCAGGCAGATTCTTAACCACTGTGCCACCAGGGAAGCCCAGAATCCATATATTTTTGAACTTGTCTTTGAAGGAACAATGAACTTTTTGTCTCCAAAGGCTGTGATATACCTATGTATCATAGGTTTTTGGAGACAAAGATTTTACATATATATATATAATTATATATATGTATATATACACATATATATGTTAATATGAATAAGTAAATTTTAAGGTCTCAGTTTCTCATTTGCAAAATTTTTTGCAATAGAAACAGGTTCTCTCTAAGTTCTTTTTAGTATGAGGGCCCTCGGGAGATGCAGTGCTATAATATAACAAGAAGAATAATAGCCAAAATTAATTATGGAGTACTCCCTGCATGCTGCCCTAAGCACTAATGTATATGGTATTTTATCTCATCCGATCTTTACAACATCCATACGAGGTATGAACCTTTTAGAGATGAGAAAATTGGGGATTAAGGTGGTTACATGACTTGTTCAAGGGCACACAATAATTGTCCACTTGGAACTGGAATCCAGGTTGGTCAGATTCCAACTCTTAACCCTGCTATACTGTCACCGCAGCTTCCACTGGGGAGGAAAGGACTCAGATTTGGGAGTCAGAAGACTTGGACTTAAATTCTGAATTCAGCACTGTGTGACTTTGGGAAAGTTACTTAACCTCTCTGAGCTTTAGTAAGATGTAAGATGGAAATGATAATTACTACCTTATGGGTAAGGGGTTAGAATTAAGATTGTTGAATTAATAGATGTAAAATATTGGGTGCATAGTAGGTGCTCAATAAGGGACATCTATCATAATCTATCTATTCTATCCCACATCTATCATAATCTATCCCACTAAACTAAGCTAATTAATAGAATACATTGCTACCAGGCAGACAAGAACTATGTGAATGAGCCCCTGGCTCCTGAGTCACTGCTCTAAATGCTCATCGTAAATAAGTACGTTTGTGAAAGTGATTGTCTTTAACAAAACTTTGCCTGTTTCAAACTGAAACACATGCATTTGACATAAACAATTGGTAAGTGATGGAGCAGGGATAATATTTTAAAAATACACATAGCAACAAATGCTGTTTTGCAAGCAGAAGTGTTTTTCCTCTTTCAGTGATCTGAGTCATTTTTCCTCTTAAGGGGAACAGTTTTCGCTTATTAAGGTTCATTTATGAGATTCATGTTCCCAGGAAAGAGGAGGGATGAAAACCCCTGCTGGCACAAGGGAAGTCATAGGATAGGGGAGAAGGAGGATGTGATGCATGAGGAGTTCTGCACAGGTAGGCAGAGGTGGGGCAAATGCCTTCTTTCCAGTCTGGAGGGGTGGACCTAAAAGTAGCGGAAAAGAGAAAGGACATGGGGTTAGATAAGTGTGTTCCATCTCCCTCCCTCTGGATCAAGACTCCTGTGTGCAGGATGTGGATTAGAAACAGCTAGAAGACACTTGGAGGAAATACTAGAGCAGTGGTGGTTGGGCCACAATCCCCACTTGGCACTCTGGGGTGAAAAGTCATAGGGAGCCCTGCACCACAGTGGGGAGGCTGTATTTATACCGTTGGGGGTTTGGTGTACCTATGCCATGAGGGCCTGTGCTGGTGTCTTGAGACTTTAGTCAATTCCCTGGCGCTTGGGAATACCCAGCCATCCCTTCCACCATCACCAATAAAGACAAAGAAAGCAAGTGAATTTTTTTTTTTCCCTTTGGCCATGCCGCAGATCATGCGGGATCTTAGTTCCCTGACCTGGGATCGAACCCACGCCCCCTGCAGTGGAAGCGCGGAGTCTTAACCACTGGACCGCCAGGGGAGTCCCCCCGCCACTTTTTTTTCTGGTAGTGAATTTGAACCTTAAATTGGATTAACGATTTATCCAAAAGAAATTGAGCCAACTTGAGAGAGCCTGTTCTGAACTAGAAGTGATCAAGCTACCTTAACTGGAAGTTAAGATTTTTCCACTTCTGCCATATCTCAAGAGCAAGATACTTATAGACAAATGAGAAAGCTTATGTTTTGCACACCGGTTGTAGTGTACAGCACACACTGCTGGTTGCCCTGAGTTTAGGTGTCCTTCTTTCTGGACAGTCATTTGTTCCAGGAAAGTAGTTCTCTCCCCCACAACTCAGAAGCAAATACCGATTAGTCCAAACTGGTCACTGTGCCCCATTCCCTTGTCAGTGATTTGTTTCAGCATGGGCTTGTGCAACACCTCTGTCCATGAAATGTTGGGACATCTCCTGGGGGGGGCATCTGGGAAGATTTTCCTCATTGAAAAGGAGAGACACACAGGGGAGAAAGTCTCTGTTCTAATGTAGGTAATAACTGGAACTGTGGCAGGCAACTTGGGACCTGGAGAGGTGGCTAACTGAGGACTAACAGACACACTGTGATGGTAGGGTAGGAAGCTAGAAGGAAACTGGGTTCTTTTTTTTTTTGGTCATGCCACATGGGCATGGATTGAACCCATGCCCCCTGCAGTGGAAGCACAGAGTCTTAACCACTGGACAGCCAGGGAAGTCCTAGAAACTGGGTTCTTGATGATGCTGTTGGACTCCTGAAATGACCACCCTACCTCCACATTTCTTGGTATGTGAGAGGAATTCCTTAAGTTAAAGCTATTTGAGGGCTTCCCTGGTGGTGCAGTGGTTAAGAATCTGCCTGCCAATGCAGGGAACACAAGTTCGAGCCCTGGTCCGCGAAGATCCCACATGCCACAGAACAACTAAGCCCGTGCACCACAAGTACTGAAACCCACACGCCTATACCTGTGCTGTGCAACAAGAGAAGCCACTGCAATGAGAAGCCCGCGCACCGCAACAAAGAGTAGCCTCGCTTGTGTCAACTAGAGAAAGTCTGCATGCAGCAATGAAGACCCAATGCAACCAAAAAAAAAAAAAAAAAAGCCATTCAAGATGAATATCTATTACTTGCAGCCAAAAGCATCCTAAATGAGGCAGAATGTGGATAAATTTTCGACCTTGCAACTCCTGCTTCTTAAATGTATCCATGTAATTGTAAATAAAAAGGAAAATGATGTTAAGTCATTACCATTGAAAACTGCCTGGATTACTTCCTTCAGGCAAGCTTTATTCCCAGACTGTTGAACCCTCTGGGTTTGACAGCAGGATCTACTTCACATGGTAACACCTACTCTTACTTGCCTTCAAAAACTTTCCTAAGGGAAGAGATGAAGCCATACTTGTTAATTCTTCTTGAACATAAAAAAATGGATCCTTTTTGCCCTTTTAAAATGTATTATTAAAATTAAAAAAATATGTTCTTCTAGAGTTGTCTGGAAAGTGAACTGGGAGCAGTTAAACATCAAGCTCATTGCCAATTTTCAGCTTTAACTGGAATCACCTTTGCCTTTTCCAACGGAAGAAAGAAAGTCTTAGAACATCAAAGTATTTCAAGAAGAACTGGATTTTAACTGCTGAGCTGACCAGAGACAGAAGGCTCACACCGATGGGAGCTGTATAATTTGGCTCTGTTTCTAACATTCAGAGTTCTCTCTCCAAAATTTTATCTACTTTGGTTGAGCTTGTTTTTTCCCCAATCAAATGACATTTCTTGGAATTCATCATCACACATGCCTACTTACTTTGTGCAAATTATTTCAGGATAATTTACTAGCTGGGGAGAAAGAGGGAGGGCAGGAAGGATGGAAGGAAAGATAGAGGACTGGAGGGAGAGAGAAAGAGGGGGGGAACTAATCCTTTCAAGGACTGTTTCCATTACAAAATGTCCCTAATTTCATATTCAATGGACCTGCAATCCTCAAGCCATGTCTTCCTTTTTGGAAATGCTGTTATGTTTAAAGTAATTTCAAGAAGTGAGTTGAAGCCTGGGATAGACAGAAGATGTAAAATTGTCACTAGTTCAACACTGTTCCAATTTGAACAAGCTCAGATATTATTTGATTTATACTGGGGACTTTGAAAAGGGCTTATTGGAAAAAACATTTCCATTACAAAACAAATTTTAAAAACAACAGTGTTATATAAGTACAAACAAATGCATACAATTCAAATATTATTATGTCCTGACCTTTATTGTCATGTGGGTCTCTCATACAAAGTAGTAGATAAGAATCAAATTTAAATTAATAATATTGTAATAGTTGTTATTCAGTGTAGCATAAACCCCAAATATTTAGTGGCTTAATGCTCTAGACGTTATGTATCGCTGATTCAATTCCTGCATTCCTAGTCAGTGGTAGTTCTTGTAATCATTCAGGGACCCAGTTGTATTAGTTATCTATTGCTGTGTAACAAATTACCCAATGAAAACATTTGTTATGTCACATAGTTTCACAGGGTCAGGAATTTGAAACTGCCTTAGATGAATGGTTACAGATAGAGTCTCTCATGAATACTGTGTCTTGTATTCAAGATACTGGCCAGGGTTGCAGTCATCTGAAACCTTGACTGGGACTATAGGATCTGCTTCCAAGATGGTGCACTCATGTGACTGTCAAGTTGATGCTGGTTGTTGGTAAGAAGCCTTAGCTCCTTATCACATGGACCTCTCCACAGGGCTGCTTGAGTGTCCTTACAGCATGGCATTGGCTTCCCCCAGAGGAGTGATCCAAGATAAAGCAAGACAGAAACTACAATGTCTTTTATGATTTAATCTCAGAAGTCATCATTTCCATTAAATCCTATGGATTACATAACTCAGTCCTATTCAATTGAAGAGGTGAATATATGGGTACGAATACCTGGAGGTGAGGATCACTGGGAACCATATTGGAGGTTGGCTACCACACTAAGATCCTTCTCTCTTGTGGCTACCATCCTCTTGGGTTTTAGCACTTTTTGCTTCAAGGAAGAGGAAGAAGAAAGAGAACAAACGAGCCCCTCCCAAAAGTGGGAAGCTTTTATGGACCAGGAAAAGAAAAGGTGCACATGGCTTCCACTCACACTCCATGGCTAGAACTTGATTATTTGGTGCCTCTAACTATAACAGTGACTGGGAGATGTCCTACTGTGTTGGGAACAGCAACAACATTTAACTATGGAATGGAGAGCATGAACATTTGGTGGAGATATAATGGTCTCTGCCATAGGAAGGGTAAGAAGAAAATATAGGCAGAATGCTTAACATAATGGCATAGAGCAAATGCTCAATGAATGGTAATCATTATATAGAGTTCCTCTGACAATCTAGTGCCTACCCAAAACCTGGCATGTATGTGGGTAAAATAAATGTTTATTGTTTGAATGGATAAGTTAAGGTAATGGATGTACAAAATAGTACAAATGGTAGGGATTGTAATGGTATTTCTGAGTTAGTAAGTTGGACTGGCTATCCTATTGAGGTACAGATCTTCCTCTGGAGATGGATATTACTGTCCCCATTTCAGCTGGTCAAATAGAGATAGCAAATACTTAAGGCTTTGTGGGCCATAGGGGCATTATTGCAACTACTCAACTCTGCTATTGTAGTGTGTGTGAGCAGCCATGGACAATTCCAATAAAACTTTATTTACAAAACAGGTGGTGGCCCAGATTTGGCCCAGGGGTCCTAGTCTTCTGAACCTTGCTCTACAGCATTGAGAAAGGGCATGACCACAAGCAACATCATGGATAAATCTTTAAAAAGTATTGAATGAAAGAAGACAGACAAACAGGAGTTCCCTGGGGGCCTAGTGGTTAGGATACAGCGCTTTCACTGCAGAGGACGGGGTTAGATCCCTGATCGGGGAACCAGCCTGCATGCCGCATAGCCGAAATACAAAAAAAAAAAAAAAAGACACAAAGGAATCTTCCATTTATATACAGTTCAAAAGCAGTAAAAATGAAACTGTATTGTTTAAGGGTACATACTGAGGTGGTGAAACTATAAAGCAAAATGAGGAATTTATTATTTAAAAAGCCAGGATGGTTGTTACCTCTGGAGAGTAGGGAGGGGTTGGAATCATCAGGAGGGGCATAGGAAGGATTTCTGGGAGTGCTGGCAATAATCACATTTCCTGACATGATAATCACATTTCCTGACATAGCTGTTCACTTTATCCAATTCGTTAAGTTGTATATTTGTGTTATATGTACAAAACGTGCATTCTATTTCTTGATACATGTTGAAGAAAAATGAAGATTAAGAATCATGCACCAGGGCTTCCCTGGTGGCGCAGTGGTTAAAAATCTACCAGCCAATGCCGGGGACATGGGTTCGAGCCCTGGTCCAGGAAGATCCCACATGCTGCAGAGCAACTAAGCCCAGGAGCCACAACTACTGAGCCTGCGTTCTGGAGCCTGCGAGCCGCAACTACTGAAGCCCGCGTGCCTAGAGCCTGTGCTCTGAAACAAAGAGAAGCCACCGCAATGAGAAGCCCACGCACCACATTGAAGAGTAGCCCCCGCTCGCTGCAACTAGAGAAAGCCCACACGCAGCAATGAAGACCCAACACAGCCAAAAATAAACTAAATAAATTATAATTAAAGAAGAAAAGAATCATGCACCATGCTGTTATTCTCCATAAACGAACTGAAATCCCTTTTCTTTGGTTAACAAATATTAACCTTTGTTTCTACATCATTTTTATTGGTCAGCTCATTGGTATTCAGCCCTGGCTGTGCATCAGAATCTCCAGGGGAGGGTTTCTTCCTCCCAAACACAGCTGCCTGGAGCCCATGCTCTTAAGATTTTTGATTCAGCAGATCCAATCGGGATTTAGGCCTTGGTAGTTTGCAGACACTCCCCAAGCGACAATGATAGGCAGCTGGGGTGGAGAGCCTCTGCTTTAAACTCTGCTTTCTCATTGCAAGTTCTGCATAGTATTCCCCTTAGTCACACACTTCACCCCCAATATTCATCCAAGCTGACAAGCTGAGCATTTTATTTTTAATTGCATTTGCCTTGAAGTTAGTTTGCCTTTGAGTAAAAAAGACTGGTCCTATGTAAGGTGTTATCTCATCTGGCATTTATTCTAGCTTCCCATTCACCCCTTCCTAAACTCCAACACCTTGAAACAGCCTTTTTGATACATTCATTTCCTTATTTTAAGCCAAGGGCACATTCTTGGCTCCTTACAGCCAGTCCCACCACTCCTCCTTTCTCCCCAGTGCTGCAGTGGGTTTGCCACCCACCCCAGCGTAGATAAGTGCCTGTTTATCCCTCGCCTTTGTTTCTGGGCTCTAAGTCAGTTTCCTATCAAGAGGAAACATTCCTTCCATCCTCTGCTGACTCATCTTTATCAGCATTTACTGGAGAACCTTATCAATAGCCTTTGAACAACTACATAAATGAAATTTATCCCTCTTATCCTCCCTTTTTATTTACCCTTCCAAACATCTCTAGCAATTGCAAAATATTCCAGATTGACTTCCTCTTGGACAAAGCACTGCACTTCTTCCCTCTAGATTTAAAATAAATGTTTGATCATTTGTTCATTGGAAGGTAATCTCCACTTCTGTTAAAGCCAGGGTAACCATGAGTCCCTATTTGCCTTGGACAGTTCTGCCTTATGCCTGGTAATTGTTAATGGTGCCCCCTTTTACTTTAAAAAAAAAAACAACCAGTCTGTTTGCCTGATGCATTCTATGATTACTTTATTAAAGTCCATGCAGTATACTTGAAAGATAACAAGAGGAAGAGTCAGGAGAACTGGATCCTTACCCCAAGAGGCACAAACTAGCTGTGTGGCTTTGATCATTATAAACCCTCACTCTCAAAGTGTGGTCCCCAGACCAGCAACATCAGCATCACCTGGGAGCTTGTGAGAAATGCAGAATTTCAGGCCCCAGCCCAGACCTACGGAACCAGCATTTGCATTTGAATAACACTCCCAGGTGATTTGGACGCACATTACAGCTTTTGAAGCGCTGTCCTAAACCTCACCGGGCTTCAGTTTATTAGAAAAATAAAAATTGTCCAGCCTCTGCACAGAGTCAAAAATTATATCAGTGCATTCAACTCATTACATTTTAATAACAAACCCACAGGAACAACAGAGAAGTACATTAAAAACATGTACTTACATGCTGGATGACTTGCTTTTTTTTGCGGTACGCGGGCCTCTCACTGTTGTGGCCTCTCCCGTTGCGGAGCAACAGGCTCCGGACGCGCAGGCTCAGTGGCCATGGCTCACGGGCCCAGCCGCTCCGCGGCATGTGGGATCCTCCCACACCGGGGCACGAACCCGTGTCCCCTGCATCGGCAGGCGGACTCTCAACCACTGCGCCACCAGGGAAGCCCTGACTTGCTTTTTTTAAAAAAAAGTGAATGAATGGACTCTAGAATCAAATTAAAGTGCTACAAGCATCATTTAATTGTCATCGGATAAGAATTGTACCTGGTTAAGGTGGCTCTCATTGGAGGAGAGTAATCTACATAACGGGGCAGACGTGGGCAGCTAATACTCCCAGGAGCTGGGCGTGATATTCACTGTTCAGGTAGATCCTGTCTGGGTAGGGCACCAACAGCATCACATGCATATTTTACTAAATTTGATGCATTCTTTTCTGGTCTCTCTAATTAGTATTAGAAGTATTTACTAATTATTTTTTGATAATGGTAATGTTAAAAATTCTGTATGAATGCTTTTCAGACATTTTCATGGATGTATCTCTAATGTCATAAGAGTGGGAATGGATACTGTGAAGCAGGCAAACTGCTCTCTAAAAGTCTGGCATTTCCTTGAACTTACGTGTTATATCTCTAAAATTAAAATAAATGTCATCTACTACTAAAAAGATGAAAGAAAGAAAGGAAGAGAAAGAGTGAAAGAGAGAGAGAGAGAGAGAAAGAAAGGAAGGAAGGAAGGGAGGAAGGAATGAAGGAAGGAAGGAAGGAAGGAAGGTACCAGTCTTAAAAATCCAAATGCTGGCATGGTCTAGAAAATACTTAACTGGTTTGTTTGTTTATTTATTTATTTATTTATAATAAACATTAAAAAAAAATTTATTTGGCTGCACCAGGTCTTCATTGCAGCGTGCAGGATCTTTAGTTGTGGCATGCGGGATCTAGTTCCCCGACCAGGGATCAAACCCGGGCCCCCTGCATTGGGAGCACAGAGTCTTAACCACTGGACCACCAGGGAAGTCACTTAACTGGTTTATTTATGATTACTATAGACTTGTTCACCAAATATTTTGACTTGCATGAATGTTTTATTTCCCTGTTTTGCATTAAAAATTCTTACACAAATGAAAATAGAAACAACAAAAAAATACTTGTCAATACCTATTTTTGTCTCCTATTTTTCCATTCTTTTTTTTTTTTTGCGGTATGCAGGCCTCTAACTGTTGTGGCCTCTCCCGTTGCGGAGCACAGGCAAGGCCCTCCATTCTTAATCATACACTTAGGATCACTTTTAACCACTCAAAGAAAGTATGATATTCAGGTTTCCAATAACAGCAAAAAAGGAAAACACATTTTTTATTAACTTGAGGAAGAAATTTTTTTTTTAATTTAGGTTGGCTGCGTTGGGTCTTCGTTGCTGCATGCAGGCTTTCTCTAGTTGGGGTGAGTGGCACTCTTCATTGCAGTGTGCGGGCTTCTCATTGTGGTGGCTTCTCTTGTTGCAGAGCACGGGCTCCAGGTGTGCGGGCTTCAGTAGTTGTGGCACACGGGCTCAGTAGTTGTGACTCACAGGCTCAGTAGTTGTGGCTCACGGGCTTAGTTGCTCCGTGGCATGTGGGATCTTCCCAGACCAGGGCTCGAACCCGTGTCCCCTGCATTGGCAGGTGGATTCTTAACCACTGCACCACCAGGGAAGTCCTGGAAATGTTTCTTTTTATACTGGAACTTAAGGAGCACATGCAGCTTGCTCTCTGGGTGTTTGGGGCATGATAATTACTGTTATAGACAGAATAGTTGTGTGTCCCCCCACCCCCAGATTGATGTGTTGAAAGTCTAACCCCCAACGTGATGGTAGGAAGTGAGGCCTTTGGGAGATGATTAGGTCATGGAGGTGGAACCTTCATGAAAGGGATTAGAGCTCTTTAAAAGAAACCCCAGAGAGCTCCCTTGCCCCTTCTGCCATGTGAGGACACAGGGAGAAGACAGCAGCTGTCTATGAACCAGGAAGGGAGTCTTCACCAGACACGGAATGAGCAGGTTCCTTGATCTTGGACTCCCCAACTTCCCGAACTGTGAGAAACAAACTTTAGTTGTTTATAAGCCGCCCAGTCCATGGTATTTTGTTATAGCAGCCCACATGAACTTAGACAGTTACTCATTCAGCACAGGTGGCAGGAGGTTGTAATCTTCCAGTGGTAAGCCTGTAGGCCTCACTTGCCTCCCACAAAACACCAGTGTCAACTTTCTGGAGGCCCAGATCTGGTGTAAGGTCCAGGGTAATTGCTGGCACTGGACACAGAAAAGAATGTCCATGGATCTTTGATAACATGTGACTTCATGGAGTGCCACTGCACCAAGCTTGTAGCAATAAGGTTTCATTGCCCTATTTAAAAAGGATGTGCTCCAGACATAGAAAACACACTTATGGTTACCAAAGAGGAAGTGGAGGAGGAGGGATAAGTTAGGAGTTTAGAATTAACAGAGACACACTACTGTGTATAAAATAAACAACAAGGACCTGCTGTAGAGCTCAGGGCACTATATTCAATACCTTATAATAACCTATAATGGAAAAGAATCTGAAAAAGTATATATATATGAAACTGATTCCCTTTGCTGTACACCTGAAACTTACACAACCTTGTAAATCAGCTATACGTCAATTAAAATTTTTTTTTAAAAAAGGATGTGCCTTACAAGTGACTTCCGTAGGGAGTTGTTCCCTGGGTGTTTTTCCCCTGGTTGATTGGCAGGCAATCGCTTTATGGTCACCCAACAGTGGAGGGAAAACCTATTACCCCCCGCTCTGTTGCGGGAGCTTGGTGAGCATGGCTATTGGTGGTAGCTGAACACAGTTTATGATCCCCACAGCATGACATTCTCAAGAGGATAATACGCAGAGATGTGAAGTTTTAATTTGGGGACGCTGAGTCTGGCCAATGTACCCATCCTGTGGGGCCCAGAAGCTTCCAGTGTTTCATTCCCTGTATCCCACTTCCCATGTGCAGACTGATGACATTTCATAGGGGCTGTACATAGGCTAGAACTTTCGCATACACTCTACAAACACTCTTTATGCACCATGCTTGGAGGATGTAGACACTTGGGGAGTTCACAGTCCAGTGGGGGAGACAGTCTCCAAGATCACAAGACAGTTTAATGAGAGAAAGAAAGAGACTGCACCCTGTTTGTGGGGATGTGATATACCTTGCTTACCTGGGAAGGTCAAACAACAAGTTTAGGCAGAGGTAAGGCTTGATCCCAATCTCAGAAGATAAGTAAGCATGAAATAGGCAGGTGACATCCTTAGGGGGAAAGTCACTGTAGGATAGTGGTTCTCATCAGGGGACTAACTCCTCCATCCCCCCCCCCACCTCCAAGCCCCCCAGACATTAGGCAATGTCTAGAGACATTTTTGGTTGTTGCAACTTGCCGGGGGAGTGGATGCTGCTATGGACATCTAGTAAGTAGAGGCCAGGGATGCTGCTAACATCCTGCAGTGCACCGGACAGCCCCTACACCTGTCTAGGCCCAAATGTCAGTTGTGCCAAGGCTGAGAAACCCTGCATTAGGGGGAAGGAAAAGCATCTTTAAAGGACTTGAAGTGTCACGGAGCATAAGTAGGTCAGAAAATGGATGCAGACATATCTAGAAGTGAGAGAAGTAAGGAGGGACTTCTGATGTGTGTTTTTCCCAACACCACCAAGCAGTTCTTCAATCCTCAGCAGACATTGACTGGGTTTCCTACAAATTTAATTAAATTCTTACACTGTCTTCCTGGAGATAGCATCAAATCCCACAAGTTAAGAGCTTATTCCCATAAGATTGCCCCCACTTCACACATCCGTCACAAGTCCAGGTTGTCACTTGTGCTTCTGATTGGTTATAAATTGGAGGTTCCCAGACCCCTTCCTCAGGTTTGATTATTTGCTAGAGTGGCTCACAGGACTCAGGAAACACTTACTGTGGTTTACCAGTATACTTATTTAGTTTTTATTGAGGTGTAGTTGATTTATAATGTTATTTAAGTTTCAGGTGTACAACATAATGACTCACAATTTTTAAAGTTTGTACTCCATTTACAGTTATCATAAAATATCGGCTATATTCCCTGTGCTGACAGTATATCCTTGTAGCTTATTTTATTGTTTACCAGTTTATCATAAAGGATATTATAAATAATACAGATGAACAGCCAGGTGAAGAAGTACACAGACCAAGGTCTGGAAGAGTCCTGATCTTCCAACATCCAAATGTGGACACATTTGCCAACCAGGAAGCTCTTCAGATCTCATTGTCCAAGAGTTTTTATAGTGTTGAATTTGCAGCCCCCCTCTGGCTCCCTTCCCAGAGGTCAGTGGGTGGGGCTGAAAGTCCCAGCCATCTAATCACTTGGTCTTTCCGGTAACCAACCCCACCCTGAGGCTATCTAGGGGCCACACCCTAAATCACCTTCTTAGTATAAACTAAGGTGTGTTTAAACAGGCTCCTTATGAATGACAAAAGCCATTCCTATCACTCAGGAAGTTCCAAACGTTTTAGGAGCTTTGTGCTAGGACTGGGGACCAAGACCAGCTATATTTCTATTTCTTTTTTTTTGGTTGCGTTGTGTACTGCCCAGCATGCAGGATCTTACCCTGACCAGGGATCAAATCCATGCCCCCTGCAGTGGAAGTACAGAGTCTTAACCAATGGACCGCCAGGGAAGCCCAAATATATTTCTTACACAGGACCAAATTTAAGAAGGTCTTTGTCTATCAAAATAAAAATATTGAACACTGGGATTTCCCTGGAGGTTCAGTGGTTAGGACTCCTAGCTTCTACTGCAGGGGGCTGGTGTTCAATCCCTGGTTGGGGAACTAAGATCCTGCAAGTCACGGGGCATAGCCAAAAAAATGAATTAATTAAAAAAAAAGAATATTGAACATTAACATGGGACATTAAGAAGCCCCAAATGGTTATTTTAAAAGTTAATATATGCACTTTAATAGAAAATGCTGAAGGAGTGTTTGAATAACTTCATGATTGGGGTCATATGCCATTTATATCTTTCCTAAATATCATATAATAGATATATATTATGTCACAGATATTATTTTTATAATAAAATGTTATTCACCTTAATTTATTCAAGAAAAATTAATCATAAAATGAAATCACAAAAGAACTATGAGAAAATGTGTGTGATTATTTTATCAGATCCTAGGGAGGAGGAAAGGCTTTTTTGAGCATAACAGCAAGAAGAAAACCCATACAGGAGAATGCCCTTGGGTTTTACTACATAAAAATTCAAAACAGAGTTTAGAAAAATTACAAGGAAACAAGGATAACCTTGATAAACATAAAAATAATGGAAGAAATTGGGAAGGAAATGGTGATTTCATTACATTATTCTTCAAGTATCTGTGAATCAAATATGTGTTAAACAAAATGAAAAGGCAAAAGGCACTGTAGGAAAAACACTTTAATATCAAAAATAGTCTTCCAATTCAAAGAAAATCTCAATTATATCCAAATATGAAAAATCAGCAAAGGACATAGATTTCGTGGTATGCACATAAATAGGTAACAATGAAATAGTTTAACCCTGTGATGAAACAAAATTCATATTTTATGGCTAGATGAAAAATTTAAACATAAAATGTTTCTTTGCCCTTTTGGGCCTCCTCTCTCCCCTTTAGTGTGTGTCTGTATTAACCAGACCTCCTTAGGAGATAACATTCCTTTTTTTTTTTTTTTTTTTTTTGGCGGTACGCGGGCCTCTCACTTTTGTGGCCTTTCCCATTGCGGAGCACAGGCTCCGGACGCGCAGGCTCAGCGGCCATGGCTCACGGGCCCAGCCGCTCCGCGGCACGTGGGATCTTCCCGGACCGGGGCACGAACCCGCTCCCCCTGCAGCGGCAGGCGGACTCTCAACCACTGCGCCACCAGGGAAGCCCCCTACGTCTTTTTAAAATGCCCTTGTGTAAGATTCTTCATGTGTTCTGCGTCTTCATCCATTGCCCCATCAGCAGATCAAACAATCAAAGAATCCTCCCCTCCTTGGAAAATGGGTGTGGGTGTGGGTGGGAGATTGTAAACATTCATGACATGATTTGTCCTCATCACACCTCTTGGTCTCCATCATCTTTCTATCCTCCCAGGGCTTTTGTTCCCATCCCTCCCACAACAGCTATTCTTCTACCTTGGAGTGACTTCTGGGGCCTCATTCTCTCCAGTCCACCGGCCCCTGTCTGATGTCTCTTCATCGCTTCTCAGCTCTGACCCATCTCGGGGGTGGTCATCTGAATGATTATTTCCCTTGTACTTATCCATGTCTATCTTTTTATCATACCTGTCAAGCCAAGCTCAATTCAAATCCCTCAGTGAGGCATTTCTGCATCTCCTCTGGAGAAAATCACACAACTTGAACACTGATGCCTTGCAAATCCATGGCAATAGATGCTGGGCCCCCAGAGCCGCTCATAAGTCCTTTCACTTGTCTGCAACCACTTTCTTCTCTGGTTCCCCTCAACCTGCATCCAGTGGGCCTGAAGCAAAGTCATGTTTGGACTTTGCGGTTACAAAAACAAATAATTCCTCTCCTGCCTAATTTGAGTATTTATTGAATCTGAATTCGGTTTCTGCCACTTGAAATCAAAAGACTCCTTACAAATAGAATTAATGACCCTGATCTCAGAGAAGGTGCTGGGGGAAAGGGAGGGGGAAAAAAACCCCTTCTGAATGGATATTATGTTGGGAGTAGCTGTTGATTCACCTTGGTGTCTAGTCTCTGGAAATTCTGAGGACAAGTCTGGTTGTCTGGGAAGCACAGGCAGATCTCATAGAGAATATTCTGGAAGACAATTGACAAGAGCAGCTCTGCCCTCTTCCTGTTTTTGCTCCAAATCCTCCTTAGAAAAGCAGAACTGCCTGAGGTTTGAAATGGACAATCAGACACTGCTAACAGCTGCAGCCCAAGAACTTCAGTTCTTGGCAAAAGGATCCTGACACAAAAGTATTTCTTTGTGGAAAATTATGCATTCATCGGGCTCATTTGAAACAAAATATGATTTGCATCTTAACTTCCTGTAACAAGCTCCAGTTCTTCTGTGGATTTCATAATGTCTGATTTCGTTGGACCAGATTGGTGGGGCACATGCTTTACCAAACAGTTTAAATTCAAGCCCAGGTTTTTCTTATTTTAAATAGCAACAGCTGCTAAGCATGAAAATTATTGTATTTCATCAAAATAAACTCACTAAGTTGCTTCTGACTATTCCTTGGAGCTGCTCTGCTGGGGGCTGAGGGTCCTCAGGGCTGTCAAAGATGGTGCATAGTTTTGATCTGAAAAACACAGGAGATGAGGCTGCAGGCTGGGAGGTGGGGGGCGTGGGAGATGGATGGACAATTCCAGAAGCAGAGAAAGGAAAAATTCTCTAGCTGGAGGCAGAGCCAGTGAGAATCTTCTCTCTCAGTATCTGGTTGGGCTTTCTCTCTGCAGAGTTCAGCAATTCCAAGTTTCTAAAAGATAGAAAGGATATGAGAGGGAAGGAAGAAAACATCAGAGGACTGTCATGGGAGCGTTATATATTCATAAGGCAGCCAGCGTGATCTCTCTTAAAGAGAATTCAGACCATGTTACTCTCTTACTTGAAACTTTCCCCCAGTGGCTTCTTCATCCAGCAGGCTCCACCTTGGCTGCCCATTAGAATCACTGGAGAGCTTTAAAAAAAACCCCAACTGCCCAGGCTGCACCCCAGACAGATTATATCAGAATTAGTGGGGTGGGGCTCAGACATCAGCATTAGTTAAGTTTCCTCGGTGGTTCCAATGTATAGCCAATGTTAAGAACCACTGCATTCGATTCTGAATAAATCCAAATATCTGACCATAACCAGGGAGGCCCTGACTGATCTGGTCCCTGCTGTCTTAACTCAGCTTAAGTTACTGGTCTTTTAGTTCTTTGGTCTGTGTGGATCAAAGAATTTTCTGTACTTTTCATCATGGAAAGATCATACTTTCTATGTCCTGGATAACGCTGTGTGATCTGGCCTCTGGCCACCTCTCCAGGCTCTCCTGGACCTCCTCTTATTCCTCCTACTGCCCTTCCTTCTGTTCTTTTCTGCTCATTAAATGCATGTCTCTTTCCAGAACCCCTGGACCTGCAGTTCCCTTTGCAAGCCTTCTATGACATCACACCTCTAACCCACCTCTTGTTTAGTTTCCATCTCATTACTGCATTTGTTTCCTGTATAGCACATCATCGTCTGAAGTCATCTTGTTTGTCTACTTGTTCTTTTATTTATTTATTTATTTATTTGGTTGTGCTGGGTCTTAGTTGCGGCATGCAAACTCTTAGTTGCAACATGGGGGATCTAGTTCCCTGACCAGGGATTGAACTTGGGCCCCCGGCATTGGGAGCGTGCAGTCTTAACCACTGCGGCACCAGGGAAGTCCCTGCCTACTTGTTCTTGATCTCTCTCTGAGAAGGTAAACTGCAGCCTTCTAGATATTATTCAGTTGATATGTAGCAGGTGTTCAGTAAATATTTGCTAAATGAAAGAATGAATGTACAGTAGGTCACTCAATAAATATCTGCTGAATTAATGACCTCTTAGGATCCTTCTAACAACAGGTGTTGTTAACACCATCTTGTATCGATAGATAATTCATCAGGGTCAGAGGTTTGGTAACTTTTCCAAAATTACAAATCATGGCATAATGCCACTGAAGGAAAGTGTGTGTTGGGGAAGCAGGGGAGAGGGATTATGGATTTTGGGGGACTCTGCCATCACTGGAAATGGCACCTCCTTCACTAATTGGCAAAGATATATAATTAGGTTTTAATTGTGGGCTTCTGAAGGGACTATATTAAAACCACATCTGTGGCAGCCTTTGGTGGAATCTGACTTTCTGACCTTCTAGAGGGTGATGGGAGGGCAATCACAATGACTTGGAAACCGAGGGAGAGCCTCATTATTTGGGGGTGACATGCTCTCAGCAGCCGCAAAAGAGCTGGGGGCTAGGGAATGGAGCAGGTCTCCAAATCTCAGGGATTTCCCTGCCATTGACTCATAGCAATCGTTAGCTGGTCTATAGAGATCTGCACCCTGCACAGAAACCAAAGAAGGCCTGAGTCATACCGTGGTGGTCTCTGCAGCTGGTCAGTCCACGTGACAGGGCTGGAAGGAGTGTGGATTTTGGCTTCCTCTGCACAATTGGCCTGGGAGCTTTTATCAGTATGGAAAACCAAGGGCACCTTGCTTCTCAGCATCTGGATTTTAAAATAATAACAATAGGGGATGTATTAGTCTGCTCAGGCTGCCATAACAACATACCACTGGCTGGGTGGTTTAAACAATAGAAACTTTATTTCTCACAGTTCTGGAGGTGAGTGGTCCAAGATCAAGGTGTCAGCAGGTTTGGTTTCTCCTGAGGCCTCTCTCCTTGACTTGTAGACGGATGCCTACTGGCTGTGTCTTCACGTGGCCTCTCCTCTGTGCACAGACAGTTCTGGTGTCTGTGTATCCAAATTTCCTCTTCTTATAAGGACGCTAGTAAGAATGGATTAGGGCCAACCTAATGGTCTCATTTTAGCCTAATTACTTCATCAAAGGCCCAAATATAGTCATTCTGAGGGACTGGGTTAGAGCTTCAACACATGAGTTTGGGGGGGCACATAATTCAGCCCATAGTGGGTGACATTTATTGACTGTTTATTGCATGTTAACTTCATGCTAATTATTTTGCAAACATCAATCACCTCACATAATTTTCCTACCAACCCAGAAGTCCATACTATTATAACTCAATTTATTTAAAAAAGGAAAAAACAACTGAAATAGGGAGTTTAAGAAAATTGTCCAAGTTTTTTTTTTAAGGGGGGTGGTTAGAATGCAAGTTTTAGTTTTGAATCCCCATTGAAATAAATATGTTAATCTTTGAAAAATATGTGGTTATATGCCACTAAAATTATCCTTAGAGCCCCTAGCGATAGTCATGCCCCATTCTGGAAAAAACTACCATAGGGAATTACTGGAGGTACCCTGGGGAGGTAGGATGAGCCCACCGTTTGTTGAGCAAGGGTCATCTGTGTCCCAAGTAAGCTGCTTGCTGCTGTTCGTAATTCTCTGAGCCCCAGACCTACCAGCATATTTGATCTCATCTTTCCTGGCTGGCAACACTTTGGTGGCTCCCTGTTCTCTTCTAGATAGAAGAGTAAATGCCTTAACATAACCTACAAGGTCTTTGGGGATCCTGGGATAATAGGCCTACCATGGCCCCATCAGGCTGGTGAAGAGAGGGAGACAGGAGACAGGGAGGATCCCCTGGAGGAAGTGGAAAATTGTCCAAGTTTACACAGTTAAAAATACCAGAGCTCAGATTCAAGCCTGGGTATCTCTGATTTTGAAGTCTGTTCTCATAAAATCTGTGCTAAATGGCTGAATGCTGCAATTCTGGTTTTTCTGTTCTCTCCATCTGAAATAGCTATTACATACATTTTGTGAATATCAAATATCTAGCTTTCATATCTCTTAATCTCTCCTTGAATAGTTTTTATCTCTTTATTCTAAAAAAAAAAAAGAGAGCTCCTAGGAGATTTTCTTGCATAAAAAAATCCACAAATGAGGTTTTCTCGCTTCCAGGTCATTTCCTATTCAAGGTATCCCTTTGCCATGGTTGCCTCTTCTTGCTTTTGCAAGAACACTAAGGAAGTGAGTATCAGCTGGGCACTATATATGAAATAGACATAACAGTCTTGCAGCCATCTCTTCTGAGAGGAAAGGAAGGCCATCTGCTTTAGAAATCATCTCATGTAAATAAACACACAAATAAACCAGGAGCTGCCTGGGGAAGCTGCCCGCCCGCCCACAGAAAACTTACCCAATATTCCGGGCAGGGCAATGTTGGCCAATGAGGCCATGCTTGCTTCACTGCGTTCTCTGTACTGTTCATGAGCTCTCTCACTTTTATCCGTCTCTGATTTTCAATCTCCTGATATGAGACCAGAAATCTCCTCTAACCTACAGGAAACCCGAAGGGCGGTGGTTTAGGAACACTGTAGGGTTTGGCAGCATGGAGGTGGAAGAGAAGTTGAGCATCACTGTAAGGTTTAAGCCCCAAGGTTGAGAACTTAAAGCTCTGAATTACCTTGAACTTGAAGCACCAGTACAACAGCAAGGACCACTAAATTTTCCCTTCCTCTAAATGATCTCACGTCCTGTCTGATTTACTACAGAAGGAGGGGTTGCAGGCTCTCCTCCTAGGTAAAGAGAGCTGTCCTGTATGGAGCTTTATTTGGCCTTCTCTAGAGTCCCAGACAGAAAAAAAAGAAAGAGTGGTTTGGCTTATTTCCCTGCTGGAGAAGCAGAGGGTGGCTTGGTGAAGGTTATTTTTTTTTTTTTTTTTGCGTTACACGGGCCTCTCACTGTTGTGGCCTCTCCCATTGCGGAGCACAGGCTCCGACACGCAGGCTCAGCGGCCATGGCTCACGGGCCCAGCCTCTCCGCAGCATGTGGGATCCTCCCGGAGCAGGGCACGAACCCGTGTCTCCTGCATCGGCAGGCGGACTCTCAACCCCTGGACCACCAGGGAAGCCCAGGTGAAGGTCTTTGAACTGAGCGCTCTGACCCTTGCCAGGATCCCTTTCCTCCTCTGGTCCAGATGCCTTCCCTGTCAACCAAGCTCCCCCCGGGAGGCATTTCCATTGCCTCTGGCTTTTCCCCCCATTCCCTGTGTGTTTGTTTAGATTCTAAAAAGGGATTTATTGCAGCAGCCTCTGGGCATATGTTCAAAAACACCCAAACCAAGAGGAGAAATTTGCCCAAATTCACATTATAACCATCCACGCAGAGCTGCCCCCAGCTATACCGG
>NW_020173198.1:5268687-5303453 GCF_003031525.2 Neophocaena asiaeorientalis asiaeorientalis
TCTTCCTTTCCCAAATCTGAGCAGTTCAGGCCTCAGATCACTTTCTGAATACTCAGTGAGATGGGTTCAGAGAAACAATGCCAACGACCTCCATCCAGCGGTGTGCACATGGCTGATGATTACATCGGGATGACTAGGAGGGGGCCCCTCTGTCACCTGCAGGGGAGATAGCCCACCCTCTAATTCTCCTTGATATTCTTCATGCTGGTCCTTTGCTTTTCCGTTCAGTCCCCTTCTCTGCTGCCAAATTTTGAGTACTCTATCTCAGTTATAAATTTTAGAACTCATCTGTTTTTATGAAGCTTTCCCCTGTGATTGTCATTGTTTGCCCTGTTCTCAGAATTAACCTCTTTCTCATCTATGCTCTATTAGCATTGTATATACACCTTTCACTCCTACACTTTTTTTTTTTTTTTTTTTTTCGGTATGCGGGCCTCTCACTGACTGGCCTCTCCCGTTGCGGAGCACAGGCTCCGGATGCACAGGCTCAGCGGCCATGGCTCACGGGCCCAGCCGCTCCGTGGCATGTGGGATCTTCCCGGACTGGGGCACGAACCCGTGTCTCCTGCATCGGCAGGCGGACTCTCAACCACTGCGCCACCAGGGAAGCCCAAGTGTCTCAACTTTTGACAAAATATTCCATCAAACTGTATTAGCTTATTTATAAAATGTTGTACCCACATTGGCCCATCAAAAACACATCATTAAAACATAGCCTGAACGATGCTTTTGTTAGGTCAAAAAACACAGACGTTATAAAACACTAATTTGATTAATTTCAATTCATTCAACAAGCATTAAAAACTTTTTGTATGCCAATCAAGCACAGTGAAGGATGACACAACATATATGCACACACATATAGACACAGACAATTGCAATAAAGTACAAATGTTGTCACTGAGGTACAAACAGAGTGGGGTGGGGTCATTTAAGCTGGGTCTTGAAGAATGAGTAAGAGTTCACCAGGTGGAAAAGATAAAGAATAGTTTTTCAGGAGGAGTGTGCAGAGGTTCAGAGATAAGACACAGATGTCATATTTAAGAAACTCTAAGTAGTTAGTGTATTGTAGTTTGGTGTGGCTGAAACATTGACTGTGGAAGGGATATGGAGGGAGATGACGCCAAAGAAGTGGCAGGGGTTAGACCATGGAGGCCTTATACGTCAAGTTGAAGAGTTTGCCCTTTCAGGGTAATTGGGAGACATTTAAAATTTTATTAGATTTTTAAGAATTCAAATGATACATGCTTATTTTAAAGAGTTAATGATGTAAAAGAAAAAAAAGGTCACGATTTCAGTTCTCTCCTATATGGGAGGTAGCCAGGGCTAGTAATCAGGAGGGTATCCTGACATACCTTTCTGTATTTGAGGGTTGGTTGGTTTGCTTATTTGAGCTCACCTGGATTGCAAAAAAGATATACAGTCATCCCTTAGTATGGGGGAATTTGTTCTAGGGCTCCTGTGGATAGCAAAATCCAAGGGTGTTCAAGTTCCTTATGTAAAATAGTGTAGTATTTGCATATAACCTATGCACATTCTCCCATATTCTTTAAATCATCTCTAGATTACTTATAATACCTAAAACAATGTAAATGCTATGTAAATAGTTGCTTGTGCGAGGCAAATTCAAGTTTTGCTTTTTGGAACTTTCTGAAATTTTTTTCCCCCAAATATCTTCAGTTCAGGGTTGGTTGAATCTGCCAATGCAGAGCGCAAGGCTGCAGAAGGCCAGCTGCAACTTATCCTGCAACTTGCTTTTTTCCCTTAACAGTATATGGACATCCCTCCAGATGAGTTAGATTTAACTCATTTATTTATTCAACCATTCTGTTACTGGTGGACACGTTGTTTTCCGTTTTCAGCCATTACAAAAATATTGCAGTATGCCTCCTCAAGATGAGTCTGGGTATACTGGGGCTTTCATTTCAGTAAAACAGATTCTCAAAGGCAGGATATCTGGGTCAATGGATGTTTGCATTTTTACTTGTAATGGATGTGTCCAGATTACTTTTCTAATAGGTTGTAGAAATTCCTATTCCTCAATGCTGTCAGCCGGAACTGGACATTATCACTCTTCTACTTGTAAATTTTGGTAAATATAATGAGTGAAAAAAAGGCTGCATTGGTTTAATTTGCATTTCCTGGACTTCTACAGACATTGAGCATCTTATGTTTGTCGACAATTTGTACATTCCCATATGTGAATTGCCTGCTTATTTTTCTATTCAGTTGTCTTTTTTTTTAATCATTTGGTAAAAGCTCTTTGAATATTAGTAATTGTTAATCTTTACCTGTACGTTTTACAAAGGTTCCCTTTTATCCCAGATTATCATTTGTATTTTTTTAAGAAAAACATTTTATTTGGAAATATTTAGAGACTAACATGAAGTTGTGAAATGGTACAGAGTCCTATGTACCCTTCACCCCACTTTTGCCAAGGGTAGCATCGTATGTAACTATAGTACACTATCAAAACTCCACTTGTCTTTTGATGTAGTGTATGGTGCTATTTTGCATTCAATAATTCTCTTATAAATTTTAGTATCTGTTAAGGTAATTCCCACCACTTCATGCTTTTTCTTTATTTTCTTGGCTATTCTCAGATTCTTATTTTTTCCATTCAAAATTTAAAATAATTTTAGCTACTTACTCCCCTTGTCTCCCACCTAAAATTCTGATTACAACTCAAAATTATATATTAGTTGGTGAAAGATTGACAATCCTGATTGCAACTCCCTTAAAGTTATATATTAGTTTGTGAAGGATGGACATTTTAAGATATCAATACCAAGTTTTCCTACCCAGGAATGTAATATTTCTCTCCAGCTATTCAGGTATATTCCCTTCAATAAGAATTTAGTTCTCTTCATGTAGATCATGTACTTTCTTTTTTATTTATTTATTTATTTGGCTGCGTTGGGTCTTCGTTGCTGCGCGCGGGCTTTCTCTAGTTGCGGCGAGCAGGGGCTACTCTTTGTTGCGGTGCTCAGGCTTCTCATTGTGGTGGCTTCTCTTGTTGTGGAGCACGGGCTCTAGACGCGTGGGCTTCATTAGTTGCAGCATGCGGGCTCAGTAGTTGTGGTTCACGGGCTCTAGAGTACAGGCTCAGCAGTTGTGGCGCACGGGCTTAGTTGCTCCGTGGCATGTGGGATCTTCCCAGACCAGGGCTCGAAACCGTGTCCCCTGCATTGGCAGGCATATTCTTAACCACTGTGCCACCAGGGAAGCCCTAGATCATGTATTTTCTATGGATAATTTGTTCATAGGCATTTTACAATTCTTGTCACTGGTATAAATGATGTATTAGTTTTCTATTGCTGCTGTAACAAATTTAGTGGCTTAAAACAACACAAATGTATTATCTTACAGTTCTGGAGGTCAGAAGTCATAAAATCTGCTGTCAGCAGAGCTGTGTTCCTTCTGGAAGCTCTAGGAGGGGGTCCATTTCCTTCCCTTTACCTGCTGTCAGAGGCCGCCTGCATTCCTTGGCTCATGGCCCCTCTCTTGAGTCATTCCTATGTCTGCTTTCATCTTCAGATCGCCTACTCTTCCCTAACTCTTCTTGCCTCTTATCAGGGGCCATGATTACATTGGGCTCACCTGGATAATTGAATAACCACTTCATTTCTAGGTCCTTAACTTAATCACATCTGCAATGTTCCTTTTGTAATTTAATGCAACATATTCACACGTTTTGAAGATTAGTATGTGGACATCTTTGGGGGAGGATGTTATTCTATTCACCACAATTGAGGTTATGTTTCATGTCTTACTGTTTATTGCTGGCATGAAGAAAATTTTATTTATTTTTGTATTTTTAACTACTATCATTCACCTTACCAAAGTTTAATTACTTCAAATAGTTTTGGTAGAATCCTTTAGATTTCCTAAATATACAATTATATCACATGAAAATAATGTAATTTTTGTCTATTTTTTCAATGTTTATTTATTTAAGAATAATTAATAATTGGTGTATCACATTAGTTAAGGTCTCCAAAGTGATGCCAAGAATGATGATTCTGACAGAAATGACTTCAGCTTTACATTATAGTTGCTACTAGTTTTGGGTAAATAATTTTTATCATTTTAAAATAGCTTTTCTTTTTGTGTGTTGGTGGGAAATGAGCTCATAAATGCTCTTTCCTCCATAGGGGCTTCAGGAGGTGGTGGCTAGACTCTCAAACCTCTGGGTCCAAATGGTTTTGTTTTTTTTTTAATCACTCAAACTGAGATAAAATCAGAACAACTAGATATTTTCATTTCAGTCTACTGGGGTCAGCAAGATGGGGCAATCCCACTAAGGACCTCCCAGGGCACCCCAGAGTCTATCATACATCTCTTCTCAGGGAGCCATAAAATCTTTCCCTCAGCCCAGGAAGAGGAACTCTCAGAACAACTCCTGGCCTCACACACTGTCCAGTTTCCATCAGAACTCTTATTTTGGTATTTATGCCGCTGCAAAAACAGATCACAAAGGGGAGGGACTGGGGATGTTCACCCAGTTTGTCATCTTCCTAGAATCTCCATAATTACGTCACACTGAAGTTTTGAAGCAGAGTAACATGATTAGATTTCTGTTTTAAAAAGTATTTCTGGAAGAAGCTTAAGTGATTGCTTTGAACAGGATCCCAGTTTTAAAAAAATATGACAAGGGGAACTGTTACATAAAATATGGTATATCCACAGAGGAGATTATACCAGGCTGTGAATACAAGGAAACAGGTCATCTTAGAGAGAGCCTGTCACACCATGGAACACTATGTAGCAGTCCAAATAAGGTGGTTCTGAATATACTGACATGGCAAATCTTCAAGACATATTAAGTGGAAGAAGGAAATAGCAAAACCATTTATGGCACCCTTAATGTTTTTTTAAAAAAACATACAAAAAATAGTAAAAAAAAATTTTCTGTGTAGATACGCATAGAAAATATACAAAACACTCCCAGCTGATTACCATGGTTAAATTTTGAATTTTTGATAATCTGTATTGTTCACATTTTTAAAAAATGATAATATATTCATGTTTTGTACAATTAAAAATGTTTCAAAGAATAAATAAAACAGACTATTGTGAGTGCAGAAGAGAAATGAAGTAATATGAAGTTGGAAGTAATATGGCATTAAGGGAGATGCAGAAAAATGGAGAAGGGAGAGGTATTTAGGAAGTAATAACCAAAATATTTTAAAGCATCTGATAGAGGGAATTCCCTGGCGGTCCAGTGGTTAGGACTCCACGCTTTCACTGCCGAGGGCGTGGGTTTGATCCCTGGTCAGGGAACTAAGATCATGCAAGCTGCACAGCGTGGCCAAAAAAACCCCAAAACAAACAAACAAAAAACAAAACACAGCATCTGATAGAAAGGGAGGCATCTAGGATGACTTAAGGTTTTGAGCTTAGGTGATGGGGCGGATGAGATTTTGGGGGAGCTGGCGTCGGGGTAAATGTCCAAACTCTTTTAATTTCCTTAACAATCCCTTCCAAGCTTAAGGCATATAAGGCCACTGATGCCTGTTGGTTCTGTATCTGGGGAGATGATTAAGAGAAAGCTGAGAAATAAACCTTCACCTAAATTCTTGCCTACAGTGCTAGATTAACCTTGCCACTCCCTAGAGGAAAATGCCAGGGTAATTAGTTATTATTACAATGACAGCTCTGGCCAAAGACTCCAATGTCATCCCCTTGTTGAGTTAGGCTGGTGGGCACATAAGCCTAGAACGCATGACTTGCCTTGAGTGGTAAAGCCTAAATAAACAACTTCAATCTTCCTTTTCCCCCATCCCACTCTGAAACCCCCTTGGTTCTCTACCTAGAAGAAGCCTTGGACCCTTTCCTACCCCATAGTGACCTGGGATCAAAGAGAAATGAACCAAGATTGGAACCCATAAATAGGAATCCAAAGAGACAAGCACGATGAGGATGCTAGAGCTTCTCGCCTCTCTCAGCTTCACGCTAAAATACACACACACACACACACACACACACACACACACACCATCCCCAACACCCTGGGGCTTGCACTACCCAGATCTTAGTGCATAAAACTAATCCTTTAGATGTGTGTGTGTGTGTGTGTGTGTGTGTGTGTGTGTGTATCTGTGTGTTGGAGCTGGCCTGGGATGAGGGTGATGGTTGGTGGTACTTAGAATTCAAATATCCCTTCCATAGTTTGTTCTCCTTTAGCTGGAGTTAGTTTGCCAACCAGACTGTGGACAACAAAGAGTGCTGTTGTTTTGATCACTTATCAGAGGAGGTAATGCTCTTGACTTCAGTCATGAAAATTTCTCCCAGCTATTCATCTGGAACCAATGGAAAATGACCAGTGGATTTAACAAGAGCCCTTTCCAAATATCTCTTTGGCATTGGCCCCAGAAGCTGCTGAAAAATGTCAGAAAGGAAGTTAATAAATTAACCTCAAGGCCACACTCCACTGGACCTAGGAGCCTCTCTGGGTTAATTATCATCTCAATGGTGTTCGGTTATAGTGTCCAGTCCGGCCCTCCAAGTGTTTAACATACTAAACAAAGTCCAAACCATGCACCACTTGTGATGTAAAATCCTGAGACATGCCACTACTTCACATTTTTCACACTCCAAATCTTTCTTTATCAACTTAATCCCTTGTTTCCACAGAGTAATTAAAGCTCCTTTTCTACTTTTTCCACTTAAAAAAGCCAGCAGGGAATCCCCCCCTCTCTCCCTACCCCAGGTTCACTGGCTGGAACTTGAATTCTTCTGCACTCACAACAGGGACTTTCAGTCCAGGCCACACACTGGAATCACCTGGGAGCTTAAGAAGCCCCATTCCTAGAGACTTAGACTTAATTGCTTCAGGTAGGGCCCAGGCACCAGGATTTTGAAAACTTATCAGGTGATTCTAATGGGCAGTCAGGGTTGAGAATGACTCACCTACAGCCCGGACATGCTGCTCATGGACTAAGCAAGCTACAGCTCTTCCAAGTGGATTTTCTCTAATTCCACATCTCTCTTGGTTCCACTTTTCTAAAATTCTAATCTGATTGATAGAACATTCTGTGATGCTGGTGTTAACCTAAAACAAGAAAATAACCACTTATTTTACCAGCAAAACAAGTTTATTTGGGAACAGCAAAGAAATGAAATTTGGGACATGCAAGTCTAGTAAAGCAAAGGAGGGGAAACTCTTTTATAGAAGAAGGGGAAGTTGGGAGGGGCTGTTATGTCCACTGGAGGAAGCTGGAGGCTTGAAGTATAGTGATTTTCCATTGGCTGAGTTGTGGCGGTCTCTCATTGGCTGACCTGTTGCCAGGCGAGGAGATCTTTCTTCCTCCTGCTGGTGGTAGTAAAGTAGTGTCACTTCCTGCAGGGGATGCAAGGTAAGTGTCTTCCTGTTGGGATCTGTACTGATGTGGAATGGTACATGCATGAGAGCTCCCCCTTTGGTCTCCTGACTCCATTGTCATAGGTTTCTATTATTTATTTATTTATATTGGAGTATACAATGTTGTGTTAGTTTCTGCTGTACAGCAAAGTGAATCAGTTATCCGTTTACATATATCCACTCTTTTTTAGATTGTTTCCTCATACAGGTCATTACAGAGTATTGAATAGAGTTCCCTGTGCTATACAGTAGGTTATTATTAGTTATCTATTTTACATATAGTTGTGTGTATATGTCAATCCCAATCTCCCAGTTTATCCCTCCCCCTCTTTTCCCTTTGGTGACCATAAGTTTGTTCTCTACATCTGTGACAATTTCCATTTTGTAAATAAGTTCATTTGTTCCATTTTTTTTTAGATTCCACATGTAAATGGTATCATATGATATTTGTCTCTCTGTCAGACTTACTTCACTCAGTATGACAATCTCTAGGTCCATCCATGTTGCTGCAAAAGACATTATTTCATTCTTTTTTATGGCCGAGTAATATTCCGTTGTATATATGTGCCACATCTTTATCCATTCATCCATCGATGGACATTTAGGTTGCTTCCATGTCCTGGCTATTGTAAACAGTGCTGCAGTGAACATTGGGGTGCATGTATCTTTTTGAATGACAGTTTTCTCCGGATATATTCCCAGGAGTGGGATTGCTGGATCATATGGTAGCTCTATTTTTAGTTTTTTAAGGAACATTCATACTGTCCTCCATAGTAGCTGAGGTTTCTCTTTATTAATTTTCACAAGGGAAATGCTCATATCAGGACTGGAACTAGAATGAGACAAGTGAGGCATGTAGGGTGCATGCTTTAAGGAAGCTCTTACTTTCAGATGCTGACCCTTCACTTGCACAATCCTGGGAGTGAGTGCTTCCTTAAATTTTGAACATAAAGTGCCTCACCCTAATCTTGGCCCTGCTTCATATAGCACGTGCATTCTTTTTTTTTTTGATCACATTTTTTTTTATACAGCAGGTTGTTATTAGTCATCAATTTTATACACATCAGTGTATACATGTCAATCCCAGTCGCCCAATTCATCACCCCCCCACCCCCACTCCCCTGCTGCTTTCCCCCCTTGGTGTCCATACGTTTGTTCTCTACGTCTGTGTCTCAATTTCTGCCCTGCAAACTGGTTCATCTGTACCATTTTTCTAGGTTCCACATATATGTGTTAATATACGATATTTGTTTTTCTCTTTCTGACTTACTTCACTCTGTATGACAGTCTCTAGATCCATCCACATCTCAACAAATGACCCAATTTCATTCCTTTTTATGGCTGAGTAATATTCCATTGTATATATGTACCACATCTTCTTTATCCATTCATCTGTCGATGGGCATTTAGGTTGCTTCCATGTCCTGGCTATTGTAAATAGTGCTGCAGTGAACATTGGGGTGCATGTATCTTTTGGAATTGTGGTTTTCTCAGGGTATATGCCCAGTAGTGGGATTGCTGGATCATATGGTAATTCTATTTCTAGTTTTTTAAGGACCCTCCATACTGTTCTCCATAGTGGCTGTATCAATTTACATTCCCCCCAACAGTGCAAGAGGGTTCCCTTTTCTCCACACCCTCTCCAGAATTTGTTGTTGGTAGATTTTCTGATGATGGCCATTCTGACTGGTGTGAGGTGATACCTCATTGTAGTTTTGATTTGCATTTCTCTAATAATTAGTGATGTTGAGCAGCTTTTCATGTAGCATGTGCATTCTTGATGAGGGTGTTACTGCCTCTAAGGGGACAAAAATTGGTTCCTGGTTTGGTGGGGGGGCAAAAAAATCTTGCTGGTTTTATATATGAAACACATATATACATATATGTATTATAAATACATATAATACATCTGTGTTATTAAAATTTCATGGGGGTGGCAACTAGGCAAAAAAAGTCTAAAAAGGCTTTTAGAGGAAGCAATAGTGAAAAAAAGGTGGGGAATCACTGATATAGAACATTGAGCATAATGCTGTTAAGTGCTTGAAATGGAGCTAGTGAGACTGAGAAACTGAATTTTAAATTACATTTAATTTTAATTCATTTCAATTTAAATACCTACCTATGGTTGCTGATTACTATGCTACACAGCTCAGATTGAGAGAATGGACAAGACAAATAAGACTATTACAATCCCTGCTGTGGTCCAAAGCACAAACATCCTGGAAGCAAACAGGATCTCCCTGGCAGTTCACAATATAAGCACTGATCCACTCACTCACTTAATATCTCAGAACCCAACACATATTACCAGCCATGCACCAGGGAGGGACAGACAAGAAGCAGAGCAGAGGAAAAAGAAAGATCAAACTCAACAGGGATAAATGCACTATAAGAGGATAATGGGGGCAGTGTTTGGGAGGAAATGATCTCCAAGCCACATGACCGACCTCACTGAGGGGTGCTTCAAACATACCCCTCACCCTCTCTTACAACCAGAACACCTGCGTTTATACTTTTTGGGGGGTTTTTTTGGCTGTGTTTTGCGGCTTGTGGGATTTTAGTTCCCCAACCAGGGATCAAACCCGGGCCCACAGCAGTGAAAAAGCACCAAGTCCTAACCACTGGACCGCCAGGGGATTCCCACGCTTTGCATTTGTAAAAGGTAATTTTTCCATAAAATGTCCTGGCTTTGCCCTCCTCAAAGTCCCAGTCTTAAACTTGTATCCCTTTACTTGTCCGTTGTCACCAGGATCCCCAGTATGCCTGATGCATCTGTTTCTTATTCTAGAACTCCCTGGGCCCACGCATTCTGCTCCAAAGGTGCCTTCTGTTCCCATAGTTGTCCAAACTGGAGACACCCCTCGCCAGTTCTCCAGCCTAAATCTGCTGTGCCCTCAGGAGCCCAGGAAGAACAGTATATCTTCCAACCGTACTTTTCCTTAGCTTTAAAAAAAAATTAACAGTAAACATTTTTATCTCAAAAGTGTCCGTGAGTCAAGAGTTCGAGATCAGATTAGCTGTGAGGTTCTGGTGTGGGGTCTCTCGTGAGGTTGCAGTTGAGATGTCAGCCGGAGGTGTTGTCCTCTGAAGGTTTGATGGGGCTGGAGGGTCCACTTCCAAGATGGGTCACCTCATTCACACGGCCAGCAAGTTGGCACTGGCTGTTTGCAAGAGGCCTCGATTCCTTGCCACATGGACCTCTACCTAGGGCTGCTTGAGTGTCCTTCAACTTTTAACTCTTCAGTAAACTTTATCTATTCTGAAAGTACTAAAAGTATTTTCTTTTACCCACCATTATTCCTGCAGCAGAACTAAATGCTACTTCCTCTGGATTTCTAGCCCCCTTCCCCTCGGGTGCTTCCCTATGCTTTTTCAAGTGGATTGGTGAGGTGCATTTGTTCCTTTCTCTTTTACCAGAGTAGGGCTGATACTCTGCAGATCCAGGTGGCGTCTTCCCACTTCCTCTTCCAAGCCCAGGATTCCTGTCCTGACTGCGAGATTAAAACCTGTTTGTCAGGCTAATTCCATTCATCCTTGAATTTCTGATGTTCTCCTTTCAAATCCCAAGCAATCGTTTGTTCTCCAGATACCAAAGTCTGGAGCCATCTTTCCTCTTGATAGATGATCCTGAGAAAACCTGAATTTTAGAACAAAATGGTCTTTTAAATCCCTAAAAGAAACTCGTGGGTGTGCAACAATTTTATTGAGTTTTCCTTTCACTTCACCTGAAGGAAATGGCACATCTCTTGTAAAGTAAGATCTCTCTGCTTCCTTATCTGTCATTGATGTTTGAACCCAGTCCAAGGGCCCCTAACTCCATGCCCATTATCTAGGCTTAGGAACGGCCAGCTCTGGGTGAGAAATAGAATGGAAAGAATATGGATATTGCAGACCATACAATTTACCAACCTCCAAATCTGCACTCTGGCTCTTAGCCTGCTTTGAGGTGAGCCTGCACTGGTCCTATAAGTGCATAAGATCTGGAGCCTCTCACTGTGTGACTGGGGTTTCCATCCCAGTGTTGAGTCTGTCTGGTGTGCACTGGAGCTCAGAAGAGATGATGGTTAAATGTTCAGGATTTTTGCAAGCTGACTGTTAAGTACAGCCTTTATTAAAAATGAAATTATACAAAGCAGTGGTTACCAGAAGAGAAAGGGCAGGGGGCAGGGAAGAAGGAGGGCAAAATGGATAAAGGGGATCAACTGTATGGTGACAGATGGAAACTAAACTTTTATTTTAATGAACACATGATACGTCATACAGAAGTAGAAATACCATGTTGTACACATGAAACTTACCTAATGTTATAAACAAACGTTACCTCAATAAAAATCTAAAAAATTCAGTCACATAAACTTATGATTAACTAAATTACATATATATTTTTTTTAGCGGTACGCGGGCCCCTCACTGTTGTGGCCTCTCCCCTCGCGGAGCACAGGCTCCGGACGCACAGGCTCAGCGGCCATGGCCCACGGGCCCAGCCGCTCCGCGGCATGTGGGATCCTCCTGGACCGGGGCACGAACCCGTGTCCCCTGCATCAGCAGGCGGACTCTCAACCACTGCGCCACCAGGGAAGCCCTAAATTACATCTTAAAAGGTAATAAGTATTCAAAACTCATTGCTTCCAGATAATTTTACATTTTACTATTTTCTATACTCTTGAAGTATATAAATGCATACATACGTATATGTATATCTATCTATAAGATATATGCTATACAGTACTTGGCATACGGTCACAGAAATACTGTGAAAATACTACATAACAGGCATCTCTTTCCAACTCCCAACTGCTCAGTGACATCATACTGATAGCTTGAAATCAGCTGCAGTTGAGTATTTGCACCATGGAAATCATCCAGTGCTTCAAATCAAGTATTGATTTGTTTTGTTGATTAGCTGTCCATACTTTAGAAAGGGATAAAAATTTTAATAACGCAGATTAAACATAAAAGTGTGTCACATCTACAGTGGTTACGTTGTGAATACTACAAAATATTGTGAAATCGTGATTGAGCTGTAGCCGTAAGTTGACTATAGATAACACGATTTCAGCAAAATTCAACAAAAGCATTCCATAAGAATCAATTGCACCGTAAAGGAATCAATCAATAGAGTGAGAAGGTAACCTATGGAATGGGAGAAAATATTTGCAAGCCATATATCTTTTAAGGGGTTAATATCCAAAATATATAAGGAACTCTTACAACCCAATAGAAAATAACTAATAACCCAATTAAAAAATGGGTTAAGAATTTGAATGTACATTTTTTTCCAAAGAAGGCATACAGATGACCAATAGGTATATGAAAAGATGCTCAATATCAATCATCATCTCCCTAAATGCAAATCACAACCACAAAAAGATATTACCTCACTCTTGTTAGGGTGGTTATTATCAAAAAAATCAAAAGACAGTTAAGTGTTTGTGAGGATGTGGAGAAATTGCAACCCTCATACACTGTTGGTGGGAATATAAATGGTTCAGCTGCTATGGAAAACAGCATGAAAATACCACAAAAAATTAAAAATAGAACTACCATATGATCCAGCAATCCCATTTCTAGTATTTATCCCAAAGAACTGAAATCAGGATCTCAAAGGGATGATCACCCATGTTCACTGCAGTATTAGTCACAATAGCCAAGATGTGGAAACAACCTAAATGTGCATCAATGGATGAATGGATAAAGAAAATGTGGTCTGCGTATATAACGGAATATTATTCAGCCTTAAAAACGAAGCAGATCCTACCATATGCAGTAACATGGATAAACCTGGAGGACATTATGCTAAGTGAAATAAACAAGTCACAGAAGGACAAATACTGCATGATCTCACTTATATGAGGCACCTAAAATAGTTAAAGTCATGCAAGCAAAGAATAGAACTGTGGTTGCCGGGGCCAGCGGGAAAGGAGATGGAGAGTTTTGTTTTTTTGTTTTTTTCTTTTAGATGGAGAGTTTTTAATCAACAACTATAAAATTTCAGTTTTGCAAGAGGAGTAAGTTCTAGAGATCAGCTGTACAACAGTTGTGCCCAGAAATAACAATGCTGTGTTGTACACTGAAAAATTTAAGAGGATACATCTCATGTTACATGTTTTTGGTGGTTTTTTTTGCGGTACGTGGGCCTCTCACTGTTATGGCCTCTCCCGTTGCGGAGGACAGGCTCCGGATGCGCAGGCTCAGCGGCCATGGGTCACGGGCCCAGCCGCTCCACGGCATGTGGGATCTTCCTGGACCGGGGCACGAACCCGTGTCCTCTGCATCAGCAGGTGGACTCTCAACAACTGTGCCACCAGGGAAGCCCTCACGTTACGTGTTTTTAACTGCAATAAAATTTTGAGAAAGAATTAATCAGCTATGTGTAATTTATAGCAGAGTATTTTATATTTCATTATTATTTGCAAATTGTGGGATGCCCCTTCTTTATATCTGCAAAATGTATAATAAACATATGTTTGTATAGACACGCGTGCATTTTTTTCCCCCTCAGAGCTTGTTGTTAAACATTTACCAGCACTGCTGAACCTGGCTGTCCACTCAGGGCTTTGGGAAAAGGGGTGCTGCTGTGCAGTGCCAGCTTGGTCCCTGCCAAGTACAGATTCCCGCTTCCTGACGGCTCTGTCCCATGGCAGGAACCGTGCTTCCTCCACCTGGGACTTTGCCCAGAAGTGCAGTTTGGCTCTGGCAGTAAGGCGTCCTCCAAGGAGCTGGCCACCCACATCTCTGCCTTCTGCACACACTTGCTTCGCTCTGCCAAATCACCAGATGTGAGACGTGTCTCAGCACAGGAAAGAAACAGGAAAGATGGCGGGGATCCTGAGCCCCTCAGTCCTCAGCCTCCTGCTCTCTACCCAGATGTCAAGGGTCTTGTATACAGACAAAAACCAAGGTTTTCTTTCTCTAAGAAATGTTTCTTCACATGTGGCCTCCAACTATCTCCTTTAGAACCACCCGGTACACGTGTACTTTCCTGGACCGTATCCAGGCCTTCTGAGTTATCATCTCTAGGGTAGAGTCTGAACTTTGAACTGCTCTACTCATTCATTCATCTATTGAGGGCCTGCTGTCTGCCAGGCACTGTTCTAGGCTCTGGATATACCAGGGAACAAAACAGACAAAACCCCTATTTGCATGGAGGTTATGCTAATGAAGAAACACCAAATAGACAAGACATGTGTGGAAAATATATAGTATATTAGTTAGTAATAAGTGCTAGGGAGAAGAATAAAGCCAGGATAGGGGGTAGGAAGTATGAAGGGGAAATTTGAGTAAAGATCTGAAAGAAGATAGTGAGACATGTGGCTATCTGGGAGGAACAGTGCTCCAGGCAGAGGGAACAGCAAATACAACAGCCCCAAGGAAGGAGTTTGCTTGTGTAACAGGGAAGAACAAAATCTGACTCCATGTTGAATCGTTTCTTTTATTTTTAACCTTTGCTCTCCATTGCTTTTTATTACTATAATCACTAAAAAGATGTTGTCTATAGGTATTGGCATACATAATGGCCTCCCTCTGGGAACCCTGCCCCTCTGTGTAAATGTTAAAGTGCCTTTGTTCAGCTCACAGGGAAGTATCCTGACCCTGTTCACCTGTGAATGGCTGCAAGAAAGAAGAAATTAACACATCCCCTCCCCGAGGCTGGCCAAACCAGGAGATGTTTTGCAAGACTTATGGCCTTATTACTTTACTTCCTCACCTCCTCCCCCTCTCTGTTCTATAAAAGAAACTAGCATCCAGACCCCGATAAGATGGTACTCTAGGACACCCGGCTTTCTGAATAAAGTCATTATTCCTTGCCTCAACACCTCATCTCCTGATTTATTGGCCTGTCATTCAGCGAGCAGAGTGAGCTTGGACTCAGTAACACTTGGAGTGATCAAGGAAAAGGAGGAGACCAGTATGGTTGAAGAATTCCCAGAGATTCTTCTGCACACAGAAATGGAGAACTCCTAGCAGAGCAAATGCCACTAACTTTTTCATGTAAAGTCTGTCATCCTCTGCACACTTGTGTTTCCAGACTGTTCCTCCAGTTCATTTGTTTCTTTCGCCAAACATTTACTGAGCACTTACAAAGTGCCTATATTATGAGGCTGAAAGTCCTTCACTTGTAAACATTTTCTGGCATCTTTGCCTGTCAATCCAATACCCTCTGATCCCAGCTGGATTTCATTCTTCAGTTTCTTGAACCTTAAGTTACGAGCCTACTGCCATCCCACAAACTCTCTGCAGTTACCCTTTATTCTCTGCTTGTGGCCACAGGATAACATTAGTTCCCCAAACCTGGGTCCAGTTCCCAGAACCTCCCTGTCCCAGCAAAAGGTTCAGGTCCTTCATTGGCCTGCAAGGGGCGTCAGGAGATTGAGTTTAGTGTTGGACATTGAGCTTGAGGCACCTGGGATGCACATAGGAGGCCATGCACAGCAGGTCATTGGGTTGGTAGCTGTATGGCTCAGAAGAGAGGGCAAGGATGGAAGTAGTGATTGAAGTCACCATAATCATTTGTTGAACTGCTTTCCATGTGCTAAGCTGGTGGTTCTCAACCCTGACTGTACATTCAAAGTGTCTGGAGAGCTTTAAAAATATATAGATACAAGGGTCCTACTGCAGACCAACGAGCACCAAATCTCTGGGGGTGGGGCCCAGGCATCTGTACATTGTAAAAGTGTTCCAGGTGATTCTAACATGCAAGCAGAGTTGAGAACCAGCGGGATCAGTGATTCTTAACCTTGGCTATGCATTGGAATAAACCAGGGAGCTTTAAAAAGTATTGCTGCCTTGGTCCCATCCACAGAGGTACTGCTGTGTTAAGTGGTCTGGGTGCAGCTGGGCTTGGGGAGTTTAAAAAGCTCCCCCGGTAATGAAGTCCAGGTTGAGATAAACCTTGGATACTCTCTTCCTCCATCCACTGAGCTAGGTGATGGACACCTGGGATGAGAGGATTACAAAGATGAAACAGAAATCTTTCCAATCCTCAAGAATCTCACTCTGTCATAGAAGGCACCTTAAACCAAAAGTTAACCATGGTACTTGGAAAACTCCCATCACCCTTTTTCTATGCACCTTGTTCTAGCTCTGAAAGTTCAAACTCCAATCGTCTATTTTGATGACATCCTCTGTCCTGCCAACCATTCTACCCAATCAATCCCAATATACATGCTGTTTGACCTATTTGACCTTTCCATCCTTCAGTCTTTCCCAAATAACTTCGCTTCCTACCTGGATCCCACAATCAGTCACTTAATGACACTCTCACCAGTCCTCAAATCTTTTGTCTCCTTGGCTTTCTGTCACTGTAATTCACCAAATCCTATTGAGTCTGGCTTCTTGCACTTGGCCTATTGCATTTGACATTCATTCAAATTGTTGTGTGTATCAGTAGTTCATTACATTTTATTGAGTAGTATTCCATGGTATGGATGTACCACAGTTTATTTAGCCATTCAACAGCTGAAGGACATTGGGTTGTTTTCAGTTTTGGTTATTATGAACAGATCTGCTATAAACATTTGTATACAGGTTTTTGTGTGAATATAAGATTTCATTTCTCTTGGGTAAATATATAGGAGTGGGATTTCTGGGTCCTATGGTAAGTATATGTTTAACTTTATAAGAACTGCCAAACTGTTTTCCAAAGTGGCTCCACCATTTTGCATTTCAATGTATGACAATTCCAGTTGCTCCACATCCTTGCCAATACTCACTATTGTCTGTAGTTTTAATTTCAGGTGGTCCAATAGGTGTATCTCAGTAGTATCTCATTTGCATAAATCATATATTTGATCATGTTCCTCCCCTGCTTAAAACTGTCTTCAACCCCCCATTGCTTTTGGATGAAGCCCTAATTTGTTAGTGTGACTTGGAAGAGCCAGTTGCAGGGTCCCTGCTAACTTCTGAGCCCAGCTGTTGCCATCCTGTTGCCCTCTTTGCATTTCATGCTCTAGCCACGTTGCACTATTTTTCATAACCTCGATGCTCCTCGCTTTTGCATCTCCCTGTATGCAATCATCTCTTCCTAGAACATTCCCCCCTCTTCTTTTATGTGGTCAATTTCAACTTACTCTCCTATCTTTAACTTAGAGGTCAGTTACTCCAGATGTCACCGACCAGTTCTCTCCACTCCTAGTCTCAGTCTTAACTTCATTTCCCCCTCCTACCACGTTTCACCACCTGCAACCTGATGCATCCCATTCTAGCTGTTTCCAACTGTGGTAGATTTCAAAATCAGCCACCATACTTTGCAGCTCTTCCCATCAAGGGATGGAGTTTCTCTCAGATCCCTTGAATACTTACATATAAGGTAAGTATACTATGCCCGTTTTATAAGGAAACTGAACCCAAGGTCACATAGTTTGTAAATAATATAGCTGTGTTCAAACCCAGGAGTTCTGGCTCTAGATCCTAAGTTCTTACTACCATGCTGGGGAATCTGGCTGCCATGGACATGCCCATCTGTAGCTTTGCTTGCCCTGGACTCCTTTCTCACTGGCAACATCACCTTCCTTCTTTAGGGGAACTCCTTCTACATCCATTCCAACAATATGGTTTTTAATGGGCATTGCCAACCGTGACCTGCCCTGTTCCTTCGGCTACAGAGCTGAGCCAGGAAAATCAGAACCCTCCTTGCAGTTTTCTGAATTAAAACTGTGGGAAGTGGGGTGAAGCTGAGGAGATATGAGCTTGGCAACCACTGATTGCCACGCTTTCAGCTTCATGGAGAAAACAGGTCTGAAAAAGAGAAAGTACCACGCACCCAAAAGGGAGTTGTGTGTGTGTGGCGGGGATGTGAGGGTCGGTGGGCAGATGGCATGTGCTACACAGGAGCAGGGAGTACCTGAGTTCCCAGTTTTATTGTCAATGAAGTCAGTTGCTTCCTCATCTTCCCAAGATTAGTTACGTTGGTCAATAAATTTCCCACTTCGCCTCAGTTAGTTGAAACTAGGTCACATGAAACAATTTAAAGAACCCTCACAACACACAAGCCTTGGAGGAATTAATCGAGGAGAAGGATTAAGGCATTAGGTAAAACCAATCCCTTTGACCTCAGGGGTGGAGTTGGGGGAGGATCTGTTGATGACACAGGTGAGGGTGTAGCCTTGGGCCCCCATCTAAAATGAAAGCCCTCAGTCAAAACCTCAACTGGATTGTAAAGGCATTTAGGACTTGGGGGAGAAATGAAAATGTATTCTTCTATATCAGAGGGAAAAAAGTGTCTAACAGGTTGTGAATAATTCAGATTTAATTACTAGGAAAATGCCTTCCTTTTTTTTTTTTTTTTTTTTAAATCCTTTCTCCTGTCTGATGCTTAGGCAGCAGGTTTAGGAGATATTTTTGTTCCAGAAATTCTCCTTGAGAACTAGTGAGCCAAGTCCTCAGCTTTCTTCTTCTTGTGTGTGAAAGCCGGGGTGTTTGGATGTGGGCAGGAAGGAGCTGCAGGTATCTTGTAGCTCTTCCTACTGAATGCTGCCTGGCGTGGTGCCCACTCTGGGGGTCCCATTCCAATGCCTGGGGCCTCTGAGCTTGTGGCTTATAAACTAGACGGTACAGGTGTGAAATTCTCCCAGCCACGTACATGGGTGCCATTACAGTTCTGTGGTATTTCATCTAAGACACGGTCTCATCACGGCTCAGCAATCCTATTACATACCTACTGCCGTCGATTTCAAACCTCATTACTCACTTGGAGCCCTCAATACTCTCTATTCCACGCCCACTCTCCCCTCCTCTCCAGAAGATGAATTTTAAAAATAACAGTTTTATTGAGATTTAATTCATATGCCATAAAATTCACCCCTTTAGAGTATACAATTCAATGATTTTTAGTATATTCACAAAGTTGTACAACCATCACCACTATCTAATTTTAGAATATTTTTATAACTCCCAAAAGAAGCCCCATACCCTTTAGCAATTAATCCCCATTGCCCTCCTCCCCACAACCCCTGGCAACCACTAATCTACTTTCTATATCTACTGTCGCGGTAGGATTGCCTAATCTGGACATTTCGTGTAAATGGAATCATATAATATGTGGTCTTTGTGTGTAGCTTCTTTCACTAGCCTGATGTTTTCAAGGTTCATTTGTGCTGTAGCTTGTATCAGTACTTCATTCCTTCTCATGAGTGAATAATATTCCTTTGTATGAATACATATTTGGCTTTTCCATTCATCAGTTGATGGACATTTGGGTTGTTTCCAATTTGGGGCTATTATGAATAATGCTGCTATGCACATTTGTCTACAAGTTTTCGTGTGGACATACTTCCAACTCTTTTGGGTGTATTTCTAAGAGTACCCTTGCTAAGTCGTATGGTAACTCAAAGTGGTAACTTTGCTAGGTCATATGGTAACTTTTGAGAAACTACCAGACTGTTTTCCAAAGTGGCTGCACTGTTTTACAATCCTATCAGCAATGTATAAGGGATCCAGTTTCTCCACATTGTTGCTAACATTTGTGATTGTCTGTCTTTTATATTTTAGTCATCCTAGCAGGTGTGAAGTGGTAGCTCACTGTGGTTTTGATTTGCAAAACCTAATGATTAATCTTTTCCTATCAAACTTACACACTTTGTCCATTGTAAAATTAGGTTATTTTTTTATTACTATTAAATTGTAATAATTCTTTATATAATCTGGATACAAGTCCCTTATTATATATATGATTTCCAAATATTTTCTCCCAGTCTGAGGGTTGTCTTTTTGCTTTTTGTCCTTTGAAGCACAAAATTTTAAATTTTGATGATGTCCAATTTATTTATTTTTTTCTTATCACTTTTGCTTTTAGTGTCATATATCTAAGAAACCACTGCCTAATCCAAGGTCTTGAAGATTTACTCCAGTGTTTTCTTTTGGAGGTTTTATAGTTTTATCTCTTACATTTAGGTATGATTCATCTTGAGTTTATTTTTGTATGTGGTGTGAGGTAGGGTCCAACTTTGTTCTTTTGCATGTGGTAATCCAGTTGTCCCCGTATCATTTGTTGAAAAACTATTCTTTCCTCATTGAATTGTCTTGGCAACCTTGTTGAAAATCAGTTGTCTACAAATGTAAGGGTTTATCTCTATAGTCTCTCAATTCTATTGCATTCATCTGTTCACCCTCTTGACAGTACCACACTGTCTTCATAGTGTAACTGTAGTAGGTTTGAAATCAGGAGGTACGAGTCTTCCAACTTTGTTCTTCTTTTTCAAGATTGTTTTGGCTATTCTGAGTTCCTTGAATTTCTATATGAATTTTTAAGGTCAGCCTGTCAATTTCTGCAAAAAGATTGCTGAGATTTTATAGGGATTGTGCTGCATCTGTAGATCAGTTTGGGGACTATTGCCATCTTAACAATATGAAGTCTTCTGATCCATGAATGTAGGATGTCTTTCCTTTTCTTTAGGTCTTCTTTAATTCTTGCAACAATGTTCTGCAATGTGCAAGTCTTGTACTTCTTTTGTTGAATTTATTTCTAAGTACTTTATTCTTGTTGAGGCTATTATAAGGGGAATGACTTCTTAATTTCATTTTTGTATTGTTCATTACTACTGTATAGAAATACAATTAATTTTTGTATATTACTCTTATATTGTACAATGTTGATGTATCTGTTTGTTAGTTCTAATAGTTTTTGTTTGTGTGTGTGTGTGTGTGTGTGTGTGTGTGTGTGTGTGTGTGTGTGTATTCCTAAGAATTTTCTATGTTTTCTGCAAATAAAAATAGCTGCACTTCCTTTCCAGTCTGGGTTCCTTTTATTTTTCTCTTGTCTAATTGCCTTAGCAGAAGAGTTTTGGAATGGTTGAATATAGTAGTTCTAGTGTAGTTCATGGACTTTGAAATCAGTCAGATATGGTTATGAATTCTAACTCCACCACTCCACTCACTTTCTGTGTGATTGTAGGCTGGTATCTTGACTTCTTTGAACCTTGATATATTTTTTAAAATTTTTATTAGAGCATAGTTGATTTACAATGTTGTGTTAGTTTCAGGTGTACAGCAAAGTGAATCAGTTATACATATATCATATATCCACTCTTTTTTAGATTCTTTTCCCATATAGTCCATTACAGAGTATTGAGTAGAGTTCCCTGTGCTATACAGTAGGTCCTTATTAGTTATCTATTTTATATATAGCAGAGTGTATATGTTAATCCCAATCTCCTAATTTATCCCTCCCCCACCTCCCCTCATCCCCGGTAGCCATAAGTTTGTTTTCTACATCTGTAACTCTGTTTCTGTTTTGTAGGTAAGTTCGTTGTACCCTTTTCTAGATTCCACATATGAGTGATATCACATGATATTTGTCTTTGTCTGACTTACTTCACTCAGTATAACAATCTCTATGTCCATCCATGTTGCTGAAAATGACATTATTTTGTTCTTTTTTATGGCTAAGTAAAGAGCCTTGATATTTTACCTGTAAACCCAACTTGCAGGGTTTTTTAAATTTTTTTTTTTTTTTTTTGCGGTACGCGTGCCTCTCACTGTTGTGGCCTCTCCCATTGCAGAGCACAGGCTCCGCAAACTCGGTTTCTGTTTTGTAGGTAAGTTCGTTGTACCCTTTTCTAGATTCCACATATGAGTGATATCACATGATATTTGTCTTTGTCTGACTTACTTCACTCAGTATAACAATCTCTATGTCCATCCATGTTGCTGAAAATGACATTATTTTGTTCTTTTTTATGGCTAAGTAAAGAGCCTTGATATTTTACCTGTAAACCCAACTTGCAGGGTTTTTTAAATTTTTTTTTTTTTTTTTTGCGGTACGCGTGCCTCTCACTGTTGTGGCCTCTCCCATTGCAGAGCACAGGCGCCGCACGCGCAGGCTTAGCAGCCATGGCTCACGGGCCCAGCCGCTCCTCAGCATGTGGGATCCTCCCGGACCGGGGCATGAACCCGTGTCCCCTGCATCGGCAGGTGGACTCTCCACCACTGCGCCATCAGGGAAGCCACTAAAAATGTATTTTTTTAAAAAAAAATTTTATTTATTTGGCTGTGTCAAGCCTTAGTTGCAGCATGTGAGATCTTCGTTTTGGCTCACGGGCTCTCTAGTTGTGACGTGCATGCTCTAGAGTGCACGGGCTCAGTAGTTGTGGTGCGCAGGTTAGTTGCCTGGCAGCATGTGGGATCTTAGCTCCCCGACCAGGGATCGAACCTGCGTCCCCTGCATTGGAAGGCGGATTCTTAACCACTGGACCACCCGGGAAGTTCCTAAAAATATATTTTTTAATTAAAACATTATATATATATGTGTATATATAATAAAATGTACAGGCCTTAACTGTTCAGTTTGATGAATTTTGACTATTGTATACATTTGTGTAACAACCATCTGAAAATAAGAAATGAAGCATTTCCATCACCCCAGAAAGTTCACTTGTACCCACTTCTAGTCCATCTATTTCTTCCATCATCATAGATTCGTTTAGCCTGTTTCATGTAAGTACAACCATATAGTATGTTCTCTTTTGTGACTACCTTCTTTTACTCAGCATAATGTTTTTGAGATTCATCCATGCTGTTATGGGTATCAATGGTTTATTTCTTTATATTGTTGAGTAATATTCCATCGTGTGGACATACTACAATTTGTAATACATCCTCCACTTGATGGACATTTTGAATTGTTCCCGGTTTGGGACACTATTATGAATCAGGTTGCTATGAACAATTGTGTGCATGCCTTTTAATAGATATATGTTTTTATTTGTCTTGGGTGAATACCTAGGCACAGAATTGCTAGGTCATACAGTAGATGTATCTTTAACTTTATAAGAAACTTCCAAATAATTCAAAATGGTTGTACCACTCTGCATTCTCACAGCAATGTATGAGAATTCCAGTTGCTCCATATTCTTGTTGACATCTGATTTTAACCACTCTGATAGGTTTGAAGTGGTATCTTGCTGTGGTTTTCATTGGCATTGCCCTGATGGCTAAAGATGCTGAGCACCATTTCACGTGCTTGTTGGTTAATGTATGTTTCCTTTTGTGAATTTTGTTCATGACTTTTGCTGACTTAAAAAAAAATTGAGTTGTTTGATTTTTATTGTTAATTCATAGGTGTTTAAAATATATTTTGGATACTCTTCCTTTGATATATGCACTGTGGTTTTCCCCAGTCTGTGTATGTAGTTTCGTTTTCTTTGTTTGTTTGTTTTTGTTTTTGTTTCTTGCGGTACGCGGGCCTCTCACTCTTGTGGTCTCTCCCGTTGTGGAGCACAGGCTCCGGACGTGCAGGCTCAGCGGCCATGGCTCACAGGCCCAGCCGCTCCGCGGCACATGGGATCCCCCCGGACCGGGGCACAAACCCGCGTCCCCTGCATCGGCAGGCAGACTCTCAACCGCTGCGCCACCAGGGAAGCCCTGTAGGTTCGTTTTGAGATTCAAGTGAGGAATGATATGTTAAGGACAGTGATTGGCACATAGTAATTATTCAAAATAAAAAGAACAGAGGCTACTAGGGCATGATCTCCCTCAATTTTCTGACCATCTACCCTGAAACTCAGCTGCATCTCTACCCATCCTTAGCATTTTCTCCCTTGTTTTAGTGGAAGAGAAGAATTTCTCAGCCTAATCCACCTCAGCAGAGATCTTGCTATATGAATTATGCCCTCTTATAACTTTTACATCTTTATCCTGTACTCATACATATTCAAAATCTAAAGTTTCTTCCTTTAAAAATAAAAACAGGTGGGAGGAAGATAAGGAACAATGATCTAACGTGACCTTTTTCTTCTTTCTGGAAATTTTTAGGATTTTCTCTTTATTCTTGATGTTTTACATCCACGTATGAGACTTTCAGAATTCATCTTACTTCTCAGCGTTCTTACCTGGTTAGCTTCTCGCAGGCCTGGCGTAGTTGTTCTATCTCCCCAGTTAATCACCTTGACAAGTACTCCTGGGCCTGCCCTTCCTTCCTGTATCCCTTGACTCTGAGCTTGGAGTCCCTCTCCGGACATTCCTACCTTCTCTGGAGATTCTCCTGCAAATTTGGGGGTGATGGTTCCTTCTAGTTTTGTTTATCTGTAGTGTGTATGTTGTCTGCTTCCCAGCTTCAGCTTTGACTTAAAATTTCTGACCATCTGATGACACTTTCTTGCTTTCCCATGCCTTTGTGAGTTTGTTTCATGGGTTTGGGGGTAATAGAGATATAGGTGCTTATATTCAGTTTGTCGTAATAGCCAATCTCCAAAGGAACTTTCTAACATGCTACTTATATATTGAGTACGGAGCATGGTATCGGTTTATTGTAGGCAGTCAGCAAGTTATTTGCAGAATGAATCAAGGGACAGGTGTGTGGGAGAGAAGCTTCCAGACACTGTAAAGCCCACTAGCCTCCCACTCCTGACCTCCATATTTAGTGTTCAGGAATATGTACTGTAGAAATAGATGGACTAGTTTGGGGACTCTGAGCAAGTTATTTTGCCTCTCTAGGCCTCTCATTCCTCATTCATAAAATGGGGATGATAATAATTCCTACCCTGTGGGATTGCCATGAGGATTAATGCAGCAATGCACATAAAGTGCTTAGAATGGCATCTGGTGCATATTAATCAATAAGGATTGAGTTTCTTTTAAATTAACAATGAAACATTTCAGGTCTGAAAACATTTCTGAGTCACGTGGTCTATGTTACTTGCACTTTTACCAGCAGCCTCCCTTCCCCGAATCTGTCCTCATTCACCTTCACCTTCCTCTGCTTTACACCCATCCCACCCCCCCAGCATCTATGTGCAGTCCCTCCTTTCCAAGCAACCCAGAAGCTTGTCACACAGTCTTCCCTTTAATGGCCCTTAGTAAAAACCCTTAACTAAGCCTGTCATCACTGTCAGTAGGAGCTGAGTAAACCATTAGCCTTACTTAATGGACCAGTATTTCTTTTGGGGGTTCCAGTACCAATTAAGAGGTGGAAATAAAGTTTTAATCTTGTTTCCTGATGGACATAGTACAATGTGCGGTAAAACACCTTCCCTTCAAGGCACCACACAGGTGAGTTTGAGAACACCTTTGGGGTGTCATCGGAGCAGTGACATAGAGGTAATCATCTTAAAAGTCAGACTTTAGAAATACAAATGCTTCCTGGGCTCAAAGAGTGGCCATATGGATCCATCTGGGCTAGGTTGAAAGGCATGAAGGTATGATTCTAGAGAAAGTGTTGGATAAAAAGGAACACAGGGGATGCATCTCTGACAATTAAGACAGCACCACATACCAAGAGATGCTTAGAAATGTAGAGGATGTATTTCTGGTTGGATTAAAAAAAGCGCTCATTCATTTGGTGACTGTTTATTGAGCACCTACTACGTGCCAGTCACTCTTCTAAATGCCAGGGTTACAACAGGAAAGGAAACAGACCCAAATCTCTTCCCTCATGTTACTTACATTCCTGTTTAAGCGTAACGGGGGACCACAGTGCCAGAGGAAAAGGGGTTTGGTTGGCAGATTGGAGACTTTTCGAGATGATTGATGAGCATGATTAGAATTCTTTGAGGTAGAAACGCAGGGACAGATGAAAGACCTTGGACCTCTGATCTTCCTGGGAAGGGGAGTCCAGAAATTCCGAGAGCTCATTCTCAGGGAACATGTGGGGAGGGGCCTGGACAGGTCTGTGGAGGGCTGAGAGACAGCAAGAGGACTTGTTAGCTGGCTTGGTGTTTGGAAATAGTTCTGGAAGGAGACACGATAAAGTGTTGGTGGGAGGGGGTGGTGTGAACTCACAAGCAAGCTTGCCTTGCTGGGTGCTGATGGTGAGAGGAATCCAGGGCTTTGGGAATGAGAAAGACATGGAATAATGTATTGGTTATGGGCATGTGCCTTGAGTCAGGGCCTGCCACCTGCTGTGTACATGACCTTGGAAAGTTTTCTACTTTCTCCTTCAGTGAAGACCTTAGTTTCTTCATCTTTAATGGGAACAGTGCTGTAGCTTGTTGTGTGGATTTAGCAGGCTAATGCGTATATATGTATATTAATATGTGCCTGGCATTATTATCCTGTTTGTAAAGTTGTGTCTCCACGAGCTGATTCATAGCCACGTCTGGAGGGTGACTGGAGGAAACATGTCTCTTTTTCCTGAGACCGTCACAACCATCGTGCGGGGGTGAGGGGCTCAGCCATCTAGGGTTACTTGGGGTCTACTCCAGCGGGGCAGGGGCTCCTGGCTGCCTCTCTGTGTCCTTGCACTTTGAGGCCTCTTTTCACTTTGTTTTAAAATATTTCCCGAAGCTCTAATTGCTACACTTCCTCAAATGTTTTTAATACAGGCAATCAGCAACTACTGCAATTAGGAGGACCTAATTACCATCGGCATTCTTTCTCTTCCCTCAGAAACCACCATTGGAACAGTCACAAATAAACCTTAATGAAGACCAAAGATCTTTCTTCAGTCTAAAGCCATTTGTAATCATGATCTGTTATTGTCAGAGCCAGCAGGCAGAGGAGTCCTTAGAAGGACTGTTGCATATTCAGCAGTGGCAGCAGCCGCGGCAGCAGTAGAGAGAGATGTGCTGGGGCCTGGGAGGAGGTGAGCAGGCAGGCGTGGGGCTGGGGGTCTGTGGTCCAGGCCTGAATGGGTTGGCGCTCAGTCTATTGCTGTGCTTTCACTGAACCTTAAGAATAAGATTTGAGGGACTTCCCTGCTGGTCCAGTGGTTAGGACTTCGCCTTCCAATGCAGGGGGTGCAGGTTCGACCCCTGATGGGGGAGCTAAGATCCCACATGCCTCGCGGCCAAACTACCAAAACATAAAACAGAAGCGATATTGTAACAAATTCAATAAAGACTTGAAAACGGTCCACATCCAAAAAATCTTTAAAAAGAATAAGGTTTAACTATACTCCAATTAAAAAAAAAAAAAGGAAAAGAATAAGGTTTGATTAATTAAAAAAATATATACATATAGTCCTTGTGTAATCACGGCCCAGATCAAGATATAGAACATTTCCAACATCCTGGAAGGCTCCCTCCTGCCCTTCTGCGGTGTGTCCATCAGGGTAGAATCAGAAAAGCAGAACCATGATGAATGTTAGGTTATGAGGGATTAAAAGAATTTGACCATACCCAACTGTGGGAGGAACTGGGAAATTAAAAGTTCAAAAAAAGGGCATAGAGGGATCAGAAAAGGTGCTCACTTGAAGCAAGGACACAGGTGAATGAGTCAGAGAGTGTCAGGAAGCCCGGCAGCTGGCCACGTCCAGCTGTAGGAGTGAGACCACAGAGGAGCTGGTGTGGAAACCCATGGGAAGCTGTTGGTTCTTTAGCTGCCGCCTCTGTGCATTTGCTGTGAAGCATCCCGTGGTGATTGTGTCACTGTGGGCCAGCAGAGCCAACATTCAGGAGAAGGGCTGAAGGCGGCCTGCAGAGAGCAGAGCCAGGGCAAACTGGAACCTAGTAGCATCTGTTTCTCACTGCCATGAACATCCAATGGGGGCTGCTTCACTCTGGTCAGCTCTAACCTGGAACCACTCAGGGAAGGTGATTCTGGGAAGCATGGACCCCTGTACAATCAGGCTAATAGAACAATCTGGCACAATGGGAAAATGTTCACGTCCACTAAGTGGCTGGTGAGGTTGTGTCCTCCAGCTGCGAGGTTGCAGGGCTTTTGAGGAAGAGTCTGTATGTTCCAGCTGCATGACACCTAGAACAGTACCTTCCCCAGAGCTGGTGAGAGGAGGAGGTCTCTGGCCCTCTTCCTTCCTGTCCCCATCTCTCTCCAAGAGAAGGCAATGCTGATGGAGTGGGGTCAGATTCTTGGACAGTGGCCAAGGTCACTGTGCTTTAATGTGTGGCTGTGGCCTATGGCTGTAGGGCTAAGAATAGTGGTTCTCAACCTTGGCTGCCCAGTGGAATCATCTGGGGAGCTTTACAAAATGCTCATGCCTGGGCCACCCCCAGAGAGTCTGGAGTGCAGCCTGAGCGTTGGGATTTTTCAAAGCTCCCCAGACGATTCGACTGGGCAGCCAAGGTTGGGAATCACTGGAGAGGCAAGACCTGCAGCTTGGTAGGCTGGTTTTTCTCTTTTCAGTGCCTTTCTTCTTTCCCATGCAACAGAAAGGTTAAATGCCTCTGGGGCTGGTTTCCTGGGGGTAGGTCTCATCTGCCTTCATTGCTTTGCCTAAATGATTAGATTTGAAACACAGAGGAGTGAGACACTCTCCTTAGGCATTAAGGCCAAGTCCACGGCTTCAGTCCAGTAGAACAGATTCCTGCATGGGCCAAAATGCTCCCCCACTTCTCCCCATGATTGTAAGGGTTCTCCACAGGGTCAGAGAAAATCTGTCTGAGCATAGGCCCACTTATATGGGTCAGAATTCTCAAAGCAGGCTGTGTATAAAATCCTCTGGTGTAATGTACAGTATGTCACTATGGTTAACAATACTGTATTGTCTATTTGAAAGTTGCTAAGAGAAAAGATCTTAAAAGTTCTTAAACACATACACACATGTTACCGAGTCCAAGTACGTACTGCTCGCTGCGTGACAGGCCAATAAATCGAGAGACGAGTTGTTGGGACAAGGAATAGCAACTTTATTCAGAAAGCCAGCAGACTGAGAAGATGGTGGACTAGTGTCCCAAAGAACCATTTGGCTGAGTTAGAATTCAGGCTTCTTTTATACTAAAAGGGGAGGGAGTAAAGTCAGACTTTTCCTAGTTGCAGTCAACTTCCAGATGGGATGTGCTAATTTCTTCCTTCCTGTAGTTGTTCACAGGTGGGCCTGGTCAAGATGTTTCCTGTGAGGTTAACAAAGGTATTTTAGCATAATGCTCATTACCTGGGATGCAGGGTTCCCAGAGATGGGCCATTATGTAAATTGCCCATAGCTTATGGGCAACAAGTTAGTGATTAACTTGTAATAGTATACAAAGGTTATTCCCTATTACACAATTGTAACTGTATGAGGTGTTGGTGAAAAATTAATCTGTCGATCTAAGAAAGAAATGGAAAATTTTATTCAAGCCAAATTGAGGATTATAACCGGGGAAGAGCGTCGCAGAAAGCTCTTTTCTGCCTGTTAGAGGTCAAAGCATGGTTATATAAGTCTTTTGAGACAGAGGGCTGTACATTAAATGACGTATTATTTACAATTTACACAATCCAGATCTAAGTGTCATGTGACCCCTTACAAGATCGAGAAGGAACGTTACCTTTTAAGGAGTTATCTTGTTGGTGCTAGGAGAATGCTGGTCTTTATTGTTGAGCAGGTATTTCTGCTGGTGGGAAGGTCTGATTAATGCATAATGCAGATACACAATGCTCAGTAAGAGGGAGAGAGGAGGCCAAAGGGCAGAGAACATTTTTTATGTTTAAATTTTTTTGTCTTGCCATAAAATATGAATTTTATTTCACAAGTTGATGGATGTGTTAATTAACCTTATTGTGGTAATCATTTTGCAACATATACGTATATCAAATCATTACGTTGTAAGCTTTAAACTTATACAATATATATGTCAATTATATCCCAATAAAGATGGGAAAATGATCCCCATGAGACTCTTAAAACACCCCCTTGTCTGAGTCCCCTTCAAAGCCAGTTGAATCAGACTCTCAGGGAAGGAGGGTCCTGGCTTAGGTATTTTGTATTTTATAAAGTCTTGCTTATTTTATAAAAATTTGTAGTGAGCTATAGTATATTACAGGAGATTACCCATATCTTAAGATTTCAGGAGAATGAAATTTTACATAAACCTATACCCATGTACCAACATCCTGATGAAGCTATAGAACTTTCCAGCCCCTCCAGAAAACTCCTTCATGCCTCTCCGAGGCAGTAACTCCTCCCACCTCCCCATGATAGGGTACTTCTATCACCTGAGATTCATTTTGACTGTTCTTGAACTTCACAGATAGAAATGGGGCCAGGCAGCACGTGGTCTTTTGGATCTTTGCTTCTTTCCCTAAACACAGTGTCCGTGAGATTCATCCACGTTGTGGGAGTCAGCAGTTATTCATTCCATCAGAGGAATGTGCCACAATGTATGCATCCGTTCTATTTCTGATAGAAATGTGGTTGTTTTCAGTTTGGGCTATCATAACAAACCTCCTATAAACCTCTTTTATGTGTCTTTTGGTGTACACACACTTGTCAGCGCACTCATCTTTCTTAGGCATATAATTAGAAGTGGAATTGTTGGGATATAGGGCAAATGTATGTTTAGAGTTTCTATATAGGGAATAGGTTTTTTGCTTTTTTTTTTTAAGCTCCTAAGGTAGTTTTAATGTTTAGCCAGCATTGAGGATAACCGATCTGGAGGGTAAGTAGAGGCACGAGTAGAGGCACTTTCCATAAACGTGTGGCTTCACTGTAATAAAACCCAAGTCAAAAGAGGGCTTGCTGTGCCTTTAACATAATAAGGCCTGATTTGTTATTTCTCAAGGGATAAGGTCAATTCTTTTTTAAAAATTAATTAATTAATTAATTAAATTTTGGCGGCATTGGGTCTTCGTTGCTGCGCGTGGGCTTTCTTTAATCGTGGCCAGTGGGAGCTACTCTTAATTGCGGTGCGCGGGCTTCTCATGGCGGTGGCTTCTCTTGTTGCAGAGCACAGGCTCTGGACACGCGGGCTCCAGTAGTTGTGGCACATGGGCTCATTAGTTGTGGCTTGTGAGCTCTAGAGCGCAGGATCAGTAGTTGTGGCACACGGGCTTAGCTGCTCTGCAGCATGTGGGATCTTCCTGGACCAGGGCTCGAACCCTTAGTGTCTTGCATTGGCAGGTGGATTCTTAACCATTGCGCCACTAGGGAAGTCCAAGGTCAATTCTTAAGAGACAAACACATTTTTCAGGTAGCCTAAATGGGAGTGGCTTACAAACGGGAAATTAACCTCACATCTGATTTCAATTACCTTAGGAGATAACAAGCCATTGCCTAGGGTGGAAATACCCACTGCCTCCATCTTTCCCTGCACCCCTCATCCATGGGACCAGGACTCTTCCTTCTTACCACCTGAAAAAACTAGAAGAAATTATCAAAGCTCACCCTTTCCACCAGCATACAGAACCGGGGAGAAATCTCTTCATATTCAGGAGGCACTTGAGATGGCACATTTTGTAACACATGAGACCAGCCTGGGTCTCATGGGGCTTTATTATCATGGGGTGGGGGTAAGCTATGCTTGAGGAAGGGGCATGTGGTATATTGGACAGACTCCAGGAAGAGAAGGAAAATAATACTATATAATATTATAGCTAATAACTAATATAATTACAATTAATATAATTAGTATATAATAATACATAATATAAGAAAATAAAGGGAGGGGCTTCCCTAGTGGCTCAGTGGTTGAGAGTCCGCCTGCCGATGTAGGGCACATGGGTTCGTGCCCTGGTCCGGGAAGATCCCACATGCCGTGGAGTGGCTGGGCCCGTGAGCCATGGCCGCTGAGCCTGCACGTCCGGAGCCTGTGCTCCTCAACAGGAGAGGCCACAACAGTGAGAGGCCCGCGTACCACAAAAAAGAAAAATAATAAAAAAATAAAGGGAGTATTAGTGGACAAAGGAGAGGAATGCTTTCTTGAGACTTAAGCATTTGTGCTTGGCCTGAGAAAACATAAATCTGTCCTCCCCTCCCAGTCTGGTTTCCACATTAGTTGTTTATCTCCCACTGGCAAGTGAAAGACTTGGTTTCTATCCTGTTGGAAGGGCACAGAGAGGGTGAAACCTATGGGGTAAAGTCCCTGCCAGGCAACTGAAATCCTAACACACCCAAGGCTGTCTCTGAAGAGAACTCAGCCTTGGTGTATGTGGCAGATGCCATGCCAGAAATTAGGGTCATTTTCCCTACCCTAGTGGGAGAGGTAACAGAAGGTCATGCTATCACTCTTGGGCCTTTGTATTGTGATGCTCTGGGCCCCTCTGGAGGAAATCAAGCTCTATTCTCTGGGAAGTAGAAGTAATCACAGTCTTTAAGGAGAAGCTTCCAGGTGACTGTGGGACCTTCTAGGAATAATCCAGGTACCTTTAAAGGGTGAATTGCCCCATCTTCCTGGAAGAGTGAAAGAAGAGCTCTTAAGGGCTCAAAGGAGGTAAACAACTCTTGGGTAAATCCCTGGGATGGATAAAAACACAGAACTTCCTGGGTGCCTGGTAACTTGGGGGATGGATTGAGGGGACTCTAAGTGGAAAATCTCCCTTGGAACTGTCACTGCTCGAAGGGCTGCCTTGACTTTCAATTGTGACAGCTGAGGTCGGTAATGGACAGCAATGTGGGCTGTCAAGGAAGGGTGTCAACAATAGGTGGGTGGTACACCAGGACATGGACATTGTCTGTCCCCTAATCTTCTCCTGTTTTCCTCCCCACTCTGAAGCCTGCTAATGTCACCAAATGTCCTTTCCTTAAAATTTGCTATCCCTCTATTAGGGAACCATTCATTGACTGAAACTACCTGGCCCTGGCCAGGCAGGATAATAACCACTTGCACCAGTCATCTCACAACAGGAGGTCTCAATAAGGAACATGGAACTGACAAGCTACTGTCAGCCAAAAGAATGCGAGAGGGACCAAAGGGAGGGAGGGAGATGCCAGGCCATAATATATCCTGCCCACCTCCCAGAAACCCTTGCACTGGAAACTTGACTGACTGAGAGAGCCACGCGCCATCAGGAAAGGCCTTAAATCGGACCAAATACGGGTGTGGGTGATGCTGAAACTTGGCCTCTATGCGCCAGTGTTGAATCAAATCTCAGAGACAGAGTTTTGGGTCAAGTAGAAAACAATAGCTTTATTGCTTTGCCAGGCAAAGGGGGACACAGCTAATACCCTCAAAACTGTGTGTCCCAAACCAGGGGGATTTGGTGAGGAGTTTTATAGCAGTGGTTCAAGGGCAGGGTTGCTGATAAGGATCTGGGTGTGTGCAGGGCCTACAATCCTTTAATCCGGCCTCAGGTGGTCTCCTGATGAGCTTCTGTTGTTCTCAAGGTTATCAAACTGTGACCTTGTCTCTGGGATGAAGAATGCTTCATTAGGTAGTTAACATCTTCCATTTGTTGGGGGATTTATTTATTTATTTATTTACTAGTTATTGGCTGCACTGCACAACATGTGGGATCTTAGTTCCCAGACCAGGGATTGAACCATGTCCCCTGCATTGGAACTACAGAGTCCTAAACACTGGACTGCCTGAGAAATCCCTGTTGGGGATTTTAATTCTGCAGAAGAGCTCAAAGATACTGTTATGTATGTTCCTTGAGGTGAAGCAGGATGCTGCCCCAAGGCTGCACTATTGTTTCTAGGCTGCTCCTCCCTTGTCTCTACATCCCCTCCCTTCCCTGATTAGCAACTGTTTGAAACTGCCCTTTGGAACTCAGGGAAGGTCATGGAGGCTGAAGCCTATTTCCTACAAACAAGAAATGGGGGACACAGAAAGACTTCCATGCCCAGGAGCCCCATAGCGTCCTGCTCAGTTTCACAGGCAAAATGATTGTTCAGAGACAAACTAGAAAGCTAGCCCCACCACCATAAACCCTGAGACTACAAGCCTCATGGCAGAGAGGTTCTCCTGGGTTCCTGTATCCTACTGCTCTCTGCCCGGGCGCCCCATCCTAATAAAGTCTTTTGCTTTGTCAGTACATATGTTTCCTCTGACAATTCCTTTCCAAGTGTTAGACAAGAGCCCACTCTCAGGCCCTGGAGGGGGTCCCCCTTCTGGTAACACCTCTGCTGTCCTCTGCTCTCTTCTGATGATGGGAGGGATGAGCTCTGATTTCCGTTTCTCCTGGTTTCTCCACGTGGAAAGAAGAATGCTGGTCCCATGGAGGAAGGATGCAAGGGTAGAGGGGATATTTTCCAATTCCACTGTGCCTTTGAAACGGAGCAGGACCCTGTGGTGCTCTCCTGGGTATATATCCTTTCAGTGTTCCCCCATTTCTTGTTTGTAGGTCAGCCTCCTTGACCTTCCCTGAGTTCCAAAAGGGCAGATTCAAACAGTTGCTTATCAGGGAAGGGAGGGAATGCAGAAACTAAGGAGGAGAAGTCAAGAACAGTAGTGCAGGGGCTTCCCTGGTGGTCCAGTGGTTAAGACTCTGTGCTTCCACTGCAGGGTATATGGGTTCGGAGCCCTGGTCAGAGAACTAAGATTCCTGCATCCTGCATGGCAAGGCCAAAAATAAAATTAAAAAAAAAAAAGCAGGGTCCTGGTTCCTCCTCAAGGAATATACATAACAAAATACCTTTGAGTTCTGCAGGAACTAAGCCCCCACCTAGGTGGAGGATGGTGACTTCAGGCTGAGCGCAAGATTCCTGGAACACCACCCTGTTACCTCGTCACCAACCAATCAGAAGAAAGTCTGTACACAGTGAAGGATGTCGAAGACTCTGTCCCACTCCCCAAATGATTCTCCTTTTAAAAGCTTTCATGGTTGGGGCTTCCCTAGTGGCGCAGTGGTTGGAGTCCGCCTGCCGATGCAGGGGACG